>NC_066548.1:13075780-13110780 GCF_024679095.1 Eriocheir sinensis
CAGTCAGCTAGCCACTCCAACAGCCAGTCCGTTAGCCAGTCCATACTCCCAGCCAGCCAGCCAGCAGCCAAACACAACAGTTACTGAAGCAGACAGACAGTTACCTGCCCCGCCGTTCAGCCACTCACTCACCTGCCCAGCCATCCACTTAGGTCAGTCTGTTACCCAGTCACCCACCCAGCAAGTTTATTCGTACCTAATCAAAAGGCAATTTCTCATCTCGATCACTCACCCAGTCAGACGCGTGGGAATCCAGTCAGTCAGTTGTGCAGTCAGGCATTGAACTACTCACACATTAGTCAGACCAGCAACCCAGTCAGATATCCAGCCAACCAGCCAGTAAGTCAGTTAATTTGTCAGACAGTCAGCCACCTAGTCAGGTAGTTATTCAACCACTCACACACTTACCCATCTACGTTTAGTCATGCAGTCAGTAAGTCAGTCAGTTAGTCAATCATTCAGTCAGCCAATTAGCCAGTCATTCAACCACACCTATATCTAAATCTTGATCCATTCAGTCAAACAGTCACCCAGTCTATCAGCCACCCACACAGCTATCCAGACCGTTAGTCATCCAGTCAAGACAGGTAGCCACCCAACCACCCAGTCAGTCAGTCAGTCAGTCCGTCAGTCATTTACCCAAGTCACTCAACCACACAGCCATCGAGTCAGTCCGTCAGCAAATCAGTGTTACCCAATTTGTCAGTCAGTTACGCAATCACCCAGTCAGTCAGTCAGTCAGGCACCCATTTTTTTTTCAGTTACACAATCACCCCGTCAGTCAGTCAGTCAGTCCGTCAGTCATTCACCCAAGTCATTCAACCACACAGCCATCGAGTCAGTCCGTCAGCAAGTCAGTGCTACCCAATTTGTCAGTCAGTTACGCAATCACCCAGTCAGTCAGTCAGTCCGTCAGTCAGTCATCCACCCAAGTCACTCAACCACACAGCCATCAAGTCAGTCAGTTAGTCAGGCATCCAGTATTTTCAGTTACCCAATCACCCAGTCAATCAGTCAGTCACCCAGCTAGCCTATCAGTCAGTCAGTGCCCCGTGTGAGCGCCCCGCCCCTGCCACGCCCCTCCGCCGCCTCCTCCCCGTCCCCGAGTTGGCTGAATAGGAGGCTTATTTTTGTTATCACCTCGCCAAGTCGTGCAGCCGTGACGCGCTACTGATGTCCTCCTTGAGCCCATTCCCTGCGTGTGTGTGTGTGTGTGTGTGTGTGTGTGTGTGTGTGGTATGTCCTGCTGTCTATAAACTATCTATCTGTGTATCCCCGTGTTTGTTTTTCTTTGTAACACTAAAATCTGTGGTCAATAAACATCTCTATCTATCTATCTGTTTCCCTTTATTTATCTTTTTTTCTTGTGTGTGTGTGTGTGTGTGTGTGTGTGTGTGTGTGTGTGTGTGTGTAAAATTACATTGATCTGTGGGATAAACTCCAGCCAAGCAGTATTTGAGAAAGTGGAGAGAGAGAGAGAGAGAGAGAGAGAGAGAGAGAGAGAGAGAGAGAGAGAGAGAGAGAGAGCACCAACGAACTCGACTTGCCCCTCTGAATAAACCCTTCATTCTTACTTTAGTGTGTGTGTGTTTGTGTGTGTGTGTGTGTGTGTGTGTGTGTGTGTGTCCCTGAGAGGTCTTTACTAACGTCCTGAGTTTGGGGGAGGCTGGAGCAAGTGTTGAAGGGGGAAGAGGAAGAGGAGGAGGAGGAGGAGGAGGAGGAGGAGGAGGAGGAGGAAGAGGAGAAGGAGGAAGAGGAGGAGGAGGAGGAGGAGGAGGCTGGTGAATGACGTAAAAATATCCACCTTGATGTCAGCTGAGTGGTGGCTGTGGTGCTCTCTCTCTCTCTCTCTCTCTCTCTCTCTCTCTCTCTCTCTCTCTCTCTCTCTCTCTCTCTCTCTCTTCCTTCCGTCCTGTCTTCCTTAATTACTTCGTTCTCCACCCGTACCTTTCTCCTCCCTCTCCCCCGGCCCCGTCCTTCCCATCTTCCCATCCCGTCCTTCAATCAACCACCTTTCCCGTCCTCCAGGCCCATCATCTTCATCTGGTTTCCCTTCATTACTTTCCACACACCCTTCCTCTCCTCCTCTCTCCTCTCTGTCTCCGTCCGTATCCTCAACCTCCTTCTTTCTCTCCCGTCCTTCTGATAAACCACCTTTTCGCATTTTCTCTCAGCTATTATTTTGTTTCCTCTCTCCCTCCCTTCTTTCCTCTTCTCGTCTTTCTTTGTTCTCTCCCTTCCATCAGTTTTTTCCCTCCAATATTCTTTCCTTTCCTCCCTTTTTCTTTTCCCTTCGCTCTTCTCTCCTTTCTTACCCTTCGTTATTCTTTCCTCTCCCTCCCTTCTTCTTTGTTCTTTCTCCTCTCCATTCTTAGTCCTCCCTCCCATCAACTTCTTTCCCTTCATTCCTGTTTCTTCATCCCTTCTTTCCTCCTCTCCCTTCGTTTCTCTTTTCCCTTCTATTTTCTGTTTTCTTAGTCCTCCCTTCTTCAGCTTCTTTCCCTTCATTCTTGCTTCCTCTATTTCTTCCTTCTTAGCTCTCCCTTCCATTATTTTCTCTCCCTTCAAAACTCCTCTCTTCTCCCCTTAGTTCTCTCAGCCATCAACTTCTTTCCCTTCATTACTCTTTCCTGTCTTCCTCCTCCTCATCTCTCCCTCCCTCCCTGCCTCCCCCCTTCGCCTCTCTCCCTCCCCACCTGCCGCTCTCCACCTGTCGTAAGCAATCACTTCAAGGCGGCGGAGACAAGACTCTTCAGGTGCTGACCTTCACCTAGTTCCCCCGATGTTAAGTTTCCCCAGACGTGGTTGGCTCGGGAGGGGAGTGACTCAGGGGGGGTGGGGGGAGAGGGCGCGCTGCTCCCCCTTGCTCCCTTGACTTACTCTCTCCCTAACCTCTTCCCCTCTTTCCTCTTCTCCCTCTCTCACCTACATATACGCCAGATCGTTACTAAATAGGGCGCTGTAGAGACTTTTTTGCGTTTTTTGTGTGTTTTACGGAATATTATGTGACGGTAAGGGTGGGGAGGTGTTGGAGTTGGTGTTGGTGGTGTTAGCGGTGGTGGTGATTGAGGTTAAGAGGAAGAGGAGGAAGAACAGTAGAAGGAGGAGGAGAAGGGAATGGTAGACTCGCGATGTTATTGTTGATGTTAGTGTTGTTTATGTGTGTGTTTGTTTGTCTGTGTGTGTGTGTGTGTGTGTGTGTGTGTGTGTGTGTGTGTGTATGGTGATGGTTGAATGCTGAAGGTGCTGATTTTATGGTTGGTTAGTGGCCGTGGTGGTTGTTTGGTGGTGGTGGTGGTGATGATGATGGTGGTGGTCGTGAACCTTGTGGGTGAGGTGGTGGTGGTGGTGGTCATGGTAGTGGAAGTAGTAGTGGTGGAGGTCATGGTTGTTGTAGTAATGGTGGTGGTGGTGGTGATGGTGGTGGTGGAGGCGGAAGTGACTGTTGAATTAGTAAAAAAAATAAATAAATAAATAAATAAAAAGATAAACCAGTGAACTGAATCCCATAAAACTGATGAGACAGAAATAGAAGCCCGTCATGATAAGGAAAGGTATATTTTTTTTGCATTGTGGGTCTTTATTTGCGGGCTTATCTCTGCTTATCTATTTTTCTCTAGATATTTGCTCGTTATCTATTTTTATCACAGGTTCAATACAGGGAGAGAGAGAGAGAGAGAGAGAGAGAGAGAGAGAGAGAGAGAGAGAGAGAGAGAGAGAGAGAGAGAGAGAGATTTAGTCCTTGTGGTAACCTGACTCTCTTCCCCCTCTTGAAAGTCTCTAAATCATTGAAAGGTAAAAAAAACACAAAACAAAAAGTGGAGTAGAGATTTAGGTATATACTCCGGTGTTTGTTTGTACAGCCGGCCAAAAAAGTACGCTAATAGCACACTTGTAGAACCCGAATTTCTGAACGATATATTTTTAAAATCAAGTTAAAAGAGCCAGCTTATTTTTTAAAACATGGATATTTTTTTTCTGGAAGTTTAAACTCTTTACTTGGAGGTCGATTTCTTCAAGGGATTAACCTTTGCACTAGATTACAGTAAATCCTCACCTCTTCCCCCCTCCCCCCCCCCCACACACATAATTATGAAGTAATATGAAAACAGTCTAATGCAAACGCTTCCCACAGTCAGTTACCAGCTTGTCCTCTCTATAGTGTTCGCTCATTTTCTTATTGTATCGTTTGTAAGGTGAAGGATAATTTTGAGACACCTGCACACCTTGTTTATGTAAGTTCGTCAAGCTGTCAATCTAGTCTTTGAAACGGTATATTTATTTGTCAGTGTTAATAAATCAATCTATTACTAATAATGTTCAAGTGTTTATTTATTTATTTTTATTTTTTTTACAACAAAGGAGACAGCTCAAGGGCACAAAAAAAGGAAACTAATAAAAAAAAGCCCGCTACTCGCTGCTCCTAAAAAATAAAAAAAGAATCAAAAGTGGTTGCCGAAAGAGAGGTCAATTTCGGGAGGAGAGGTTAGCTACTCTTGTGTTATGGCCGTCTACCGCTCTATTACCCACTGTTATCTTGAATATCTTCGGACGAATATATTTATTAGAAATGTTTACGTGTTCGATACTTGGAAGAGATTACTTTATCAGTTTATTTTCATGTAATGGGAACAAACACTCTACGGGACGTATTTAAATTCTCACATGTGATCTCTTTTTACCACGCGTGCAATAGTGCTTTTAGTGTCCCTTCCTCGGTGTGGGGGTTGGGGAGGTGAGGGGCAGAGGGGAGGGGGGCGTGTTCCGAGTCCGAGCTGGGTACGGTAAGAGAACCCGGTACTTGAGGAGGAGGAGGAGGAGGAAGGAATGGCAACATATATCCTTCTGGCCTCCTCTCATGTCCACTCGTACGTCTCCTTCTTTCTGCACCACGTCTTTCCTCTTTCATGCGCGTCCCTCTCCCCTCCCTTTCCTCTTCCTCTTTGATCTTGCTTCCCCACCTCTCTGTCTCTCTTCTCGTCAGACCGTCACTCATACCCCCCACCTCTCCCACCTCTCCCCTTGTGTCATGTCCTTTCCCCTCCTCCTCGTCCTTGTTCCTACTTCAATATCTGTTCTTCCTCCTTTCTCCCCTTCCTACGCAGTTTCCTTTCTCGTCGTATTCTCTCCCTCACTCTCCCTTTCCCTCCCTTCGTGCCCTATACGTACCTTTAACCCCCTTCTCCCTTATACCCTCATTTCTCTTTCTCTCCCTATTTGTTGTCCCTCTGGCATTGTCCTTCACCTCATTTCCCTTCACGTCACCACTTTCTACCCATTGGCTTCATTGCATTTCCCTTATCACCGTGTTCTCTCTTACCTGTGACCTTCCCTTGTCCATCTCCTCTACCTTTGTGTGTCCCTCCTACGCGTGCCCTTCTCCTCTTCTTCCTCCTCTCCCTCAGGTGGCTTTCAGGTGAAGTCAGTTAGCTCGCCTTTAACTTGCCCTATATACGGACCCCATTACGGACGAACTCTCCCTCTTGGTGTCTGGGGATGATGTGTAAGGTGTATATAAAGTGTCATTTGTGCTGAGGCGAGATGGTTTGTTTATGTGTGTGTGTGTGTGTGTGTGTGTGAATGTGTAGTGCGTGTTTGCAACGGGGTGACTTTACCGGTACATCCCGCTTCCCTCTCCCCGCTCCCCGCCCTTCCCACCAGGTGTCGCCATCACGCTGCCCCACTGCCGCGTGTCTCGTGTTTATACCCAGACGCTGTAGACTGTGTTAGAATTAGGTTAACGGGGACTACATAGGCGCCACTTTTAACTAGGGCCTTGGCTTACTGAGAGAGAGAGAGAGAGAGAGAGAGAGAGAGAGAGAGAGAGAGAGAGAGAGAGAGAGAGAGAGAGAGAGAGAGAGAGAGAGAGAAAGGTGGGGGGGGGATGCTGCTTGGTCAGAGGAAAGGTAATACAGGTTGCCAGGTGTGTGTGTGTGTGTGTGTGTGTGTGTGTGTGTGTGTCACGTGCGAACTAGACACTGGAAGGTATCAAATGTTATAGGCTTGTAGCAGAGAGAGAGAGAGAGAGAGAGAGAGAGAGAGAGAGAGAGAGAGAGAGAGAGAGAGAGAGAGAGAGAGAGAGAGAGAGAGAGAGAGAGAGAGAGAGAGAGTCGGGAATCGTAGTATTTTTAGTGTGAGAAATTATAACCCTTCACATAATTATTCCTCCTTAATTGAAGACACTCTCCTCAGCAGATCGAAATGTGAGAGGGATTTGGGAGGTTTCAGTGAGCTCTGGTCTCCGTCCAGGGGCTCAGTAGTCAGACTAAGAATCGTGCAAACAGGGTACTGAGCCTCATTTCAATGAGCGCAAGAGATACAAACGTTGAAGTCATCCTCAAGCAATATTAGTTAGACATCATCTCGTTTGTGCGGTTCATTTCTGGTCTCCTTACTATAGAATGGACATCAAGATATTAGAATATGTTCAGCGGAGGATGGCAAGAAGGATTCACGTGGTGAGAATTTTGCCATATGAGCATAGACGGAAACATTTAAATTTGCACTCTTGAAAGGTGAAGTTAATTAATGGATGAATCTTCAATAAAGGTGCTATTAATAAGGTTTTGATGGTAAGAAAGCCGAGTTTTGTAAAGGACACGTTGTTATGGCTTTAAGCTGCATAAATTCAGTCAGCGAAGACGTTGCCAAGAATTGCTTTACCAATAAATTAGAGGATTAGTGGAACAGGCTTGGCAATCTTATGGTGAGTGTCAATACGATAGATACATTTCAGAAAAGGTTTACAGGAGCAGCCTTCTATAGACCTACTGGCGTCTTACAGATTCTTTATGTTCTTATGTAGTTGTTGCTGTATGTCGGGGGTGGGGGGGGTGGGGGGGGGGTTGCTGGTGGTGATGATCATGGTGGTGGTTTTGTTTTCAGTCTTAGTGACATAGTTATGGCGGTGCTAGATGCTGCTGGTGACGGTGTTGTGTGCTCGTGTTTCCATTGCCGGGATGGTGGTGATTGCTGTTGTTGTTATTGTTGTTCTAGTTGCAGTTTTATACAGGATGGTGTTGATGGGGCTGCACCTCCATTTTTGCTTCTACGACACCACTCCACATCACCTCCCTTACCCTCATGTTGTTAATACTGGTGGTGATGGTGGTGGTGGTGTTGGAACCATTACTCTAGCGTGAGTGCATGAATGATGTTATGGTGATGATAATACTCAATGATGGTGATGACGCGAGTGACGTTGGTCATGGCTCTGCCGATGATGAAGGTATTGGTGGCGACGGTGATGCACGTGATTGCTGGGGAAGATGGTGATGACAAGAAAACACCACCGGGGAAGGAATCAGGCATGCGGGACGGCCTTGAGCGGTGGTGGTGGTGGTGGAGGTGGTGCCGGTGGTGGAAGTGGTGGTGGTGGACAGTGACTACCTCCTTCAAGGACACACAAGTACGATAATTCCAGGCTTTCGGTGACTTACTGCGGAGGACACACACACACACACACACACACACACACACACACACACACACACACACACACACACACACACACACACACACACACACACACACACACACACACACACACACACACTTTGGTTGGAAGGAGGATGAAAACAAGAAGTAGAACAAGGAGGAGAACAACAACAAAAAAACAACAACGAAAACAAGAGGAAGTGAATAAGAATAAGAACAAGGAAAACGAGGCATTGAAGAGAAGGAGAACAACAACAACAACAACAACAACAACAACAACAACAACAACAACAACAACAGCAGGAGGAGGAGGAGGAGGAGGAGGCAAAGGAAGAGGAAAAAAATAATCTGAGGGGGGAAGGGGAAGAGGAAGAGGCTGGTTTGTGAGTCGTGTCTTATGTGTGTTTGCTGATCTCCCCCGCGCAGTAACTTCTCTCGTAAAGTCTCGCTACGAAGGGTTTGAATCGTATCTAGCCGGTTTGTGTATCACGGTGTGTGTGTGTGTGTGTGTGTGTGTGTGTGTGTGTGTGTGTGTGTTGGAATGCAGTTGATTGGGGTATAGAAAAGCTGTCCTCCCCATCCATAAACATATCTAACCTCCATTGGAATATTTCACTCGCCTTTACGTTATCTGCACTGGTACTTAATTTGGCCCATTCATATACTACTCTATTTGGAAGGCAGTTCATGCGTATCGACTTCGTAAACCTAAATGATTGAAGTTGGGCCCATATCTTTTTGGTTTAACCTTTATTTAGTGTAAGTGCATTATCCTCACCCTCTTTGTTAGCCCCTTTAACCTATGTACAGACTTCAATCAGAGGGGTTTTGCTGTTGTTGGTGTTGATATTGTTGTTTTTGTCGCTGGTGAGGAGGATGAGAATGTTGTCTATTGTTGCTTTTGCCGCTCCCGACTTCTTCTTTCTCCGGATGCAGGGGTGTGGAGTCGGAGTCGGTGGAGTCGGCTACTTTTGGCCGGAGTCGGAGTCGCAGTCGGAGTCGGCATGATCCCCGCTGCTACCGATATAGAGTACACGTAATTTGGATGTAAATACATGTAAGAAAAGGATCTCAAGAAAAATTTCCATCGGTCGTCGCAACTTTAAAATTTCCCGGAGTCGGAGTCGCAACTTTAAAATTTCACGGAGTCGGAGTCAGAAAATTTTAACTTCGACTCCACACCCCTGTCCGAATGTCTTCTTGGTTATTGATACAAGAACCACAAGACCAGTAAGAAAAAGATGAACAATAACCGTCAGCAAAAAAACAACACAGGCTCGTAAGCTTGAGGACGGGAAGCTGAAAGTGAAAAAACAAAACCTGAGAATCCACGAGATGTATTATAAACGGTAAAATGTGAAGACAAAGACTCCAGACAGGGTGGGACGCGGCACGGCTCTCGCGGCCGCCACACCTCCCGCCGTCTGTAAAAAAGGCATGCAGGAGCTGGCGTGATGTTTTACCTGCAACACCGATTTGGTTGTCCTTGTGGCACCAACCGCATATTGATACCACCCCGACCACCACCACCACCTCGTCCACCACCACCACCGCCATCGCCATCCACCAGGCCAGTAATGGTAAGACTCAGAATGCAGATCAGGTTCGTGGAGGCATCTCGGCTTTGCTGCGGAGGGACGGCAGGGGGCATTTCAGAGTCTCATGGCCTACTGTCTGCCCCGCTCGCTGAACCACCGTATATGGACCACTTCGATGCCCCGCCGAATCGTCCCCTGCTTTTGTCGCGTTTCGAATTAGATAGCTTGACATACTTTCCCCTTTCAGACTATTTGTATGTCATGTTTTCCTCCACTGCACTAGTATACCCATCTACCATTGGCGTCCTATATAGCCAGTCAGGTCAGTCCCCTCCCCTCCCTGCCTCCTCTCGCCAGCCCACGCCGCCCTTGCCTTCGTTGTGCCTCTAGTGCGGCGCCGCGGAAGTGCCCCGTCTCGGTGTTTACACTTGCGGATTTGTGCAGTAATATCGCCGCGGCATAGCTCTGGACTTACACTCAGCCGCCTCCGAATCATTCCACTCACTGACTCGCGGCTGTAAACAGACTTGAATATCTCCAGATTTAAATTCCGTGCTCCCAAAACGCCAGCCTGCAGCCTGCGCCACATATGTAAACCTGTCACCCCCAGGCCCCAGTACAAGGCTATGGCCCCGAATAGGTGTGGTCAAAGGTGTGCTCCCGCCCCCTCCCTCACCCCTCGTCCCTCGCCTCCCGCCACAAGCCACGTGTGAGAACCAAGAGGTGGCGGCTCCTGTTGCTGCAGTGAAAGTCCTGAAGGCGTGAAGGAGAGCGGCGAGCAGACCCGTTGAAGCATCACGTTCCTCACTTTTTCCTCGTCCTTCTCGGGTGACACATGTCGGTGCTGGAATGTGCATGTGAGAAGTGCAGGGTATTCCCGAGACTTGTTCAGGCGAGGACGTGTAGCAACAGAGCAACTAAGGACGCGAGGCGTCTCCGAGGAGTGGCTGCTGCATCAAGATAAGACGTCAGGATAAACAATCACGACTCACGGGACATGATCGCTCGCAGCAGCCTCGGGACAGCAGGATCCAAGCCGCCGTCAACCACACGCCACCGTCGTCGCGTCCGGGTTTCGGGGAAGCATCGCCAGCATTTCAAGATTCCTGCCTCGGCGTTGCTGGGGCCGACGCACTCACATTCCGTCCTGATAAAGCTGCAGTCAGCATTATCTTTCAAAAGCCCTGAGACTTCCATCCCCAGGCAAAAGTGCCCATTGAGTTAAAGAAACAATTGTTTACTCGCTGGACAATAAACAAACATTTGTTTTTACGCTGGACTAGACAAGGAAACATTATTTTAAATGGGGAAGACGTATAAAGATTAAACTACTAGCATAAACAGCAGTCAAAGCTTAAAAAAATATGAAACCAAGATATGAAAAAACGACTCAAAAAACAGCAAAGTAGGTAAAAAAATCTGCTTACACGGCCAGAAGTACCTGACGTAACACTAGAAGAGAAACAAAACACCAAAAAGTCGTCAGTCCGGACCACTACAACACAAAGAACCCACCTGAGGAAAAATGAATAAAACTCCCCGACAGTCCCGCAAGGCTGTGGCGGTGTGGGCGGCGTAGGACCAGGGTTGCGCGTGCGTCTCAGGCATTCGAAGGGCGCCTCGGCGTGACCTTGGGCGGTGAGTGGTCTCGGCGGGAGTGCCTGGGAGCGGCCAGCCACCCACCGAGGCGGCCACCGAGGCAAGTCACTGTACAACGCTGCGGCTCGTTGTGGGAGGTTCTTAACGCAGTAACAGTTTATATGTGGAGGAAAAAAACAAAACAGTACGTTGATAATCACTTAGATATACAAACCTCCTAACCGCTATTCTAAAATCTTGTGATCTTCCCTTCAACCCTATTGACACAAATGAATAACCACCAGAATGTAGAATCAATGCCTATAGTGAATATTAACTCTCAAGAAAGCATCTGTCATCTTTACTCTCGTACAAGCGCGAATTAATGAAAGTAACGCCACTGATGAAGAAATATTCGTTTCTACCTGTATACCTACCTTGAATCTTGCTTTTCTTGTTCACTACTTTTTTTTAATTTTTATTCGGGGCATCAAAGGAAACTACTTTGTTGCCCGAATTTTGCTTTCCCTTGTCATTAGTTTGTTTTCATTAAGGACGCCATATAAAGGTATAGTTTACACACCCCGACACACGTAAAACCAAGGAAACATATCAAAGGATTCCACTAGTTATCTGCTGCGGCGGAAGGCTTGTGAGAGTGAAGCGTCTGGCCTTGCTAATTTCGCCTCGTAATCTTTGTTTTGCACGGAACTGGTCGGCTGTGAAGCTCTGGGCGGAACGGCTGCTGATTTGGCAATATTCTTAGCATGGTTAATGACGCTAAACCTTTCTTGCATGACAGAGAGAGAGAGAGAGAGAGAGAGAGAGAGAGAGAGAGAGAGAGAGAGAGAGAATTTATACACACACCACTTCACCACAACCCTTAGGCCCCACGTCACCACACACGCACGGTAAGCCCTCGCCAGCCAGCCAGCCGTGCCTTGGGATCAGAGGCAAAAAATGTTGGAATGTTTCGTTTAGTCGGCGCAACATCTGTGGTCATATGCCGGAGAGAGACAGAAGGGGAAGGAATTATAGGAGAAGGGAACAGATCCCAGGAGACGGGACACAACCCCCGATTAATACCTGGTACCCATTCACTGCTGGGTGGACAAGGGCGTAAGGTATCGGAAAAGCCGCCCAAATTTTCCCACTCTGCCCGGGAATCGAACCCGGGCTCTCTTGGTTGTGAGCCGAGTGTGCTAACCACTGCACCACGAAGCCCCCTGGAATCAGAGGCAGCGCGAGACATCCCGTCACCCTCGCTGAGCCGGGCAGACGCGACCTTGCAGCGCCCGTCACGTTGCGATAAGGGGCGAGCGAGCGAGTGAGTGCAAGGCGAACACTTACCTTAATGAACATGGGACACAGAAAGTCTTATCATGCGTGTGTGGTGTGCAAGAGGGAAGGAGAGTGTTGTGGAGCTTCTTGTAACACGCTATGAATAAGGAAGTGAGGATAAGCAAGGATGTGGGTGAGTGATGAGGCCACAGTTTAGGGAAGTGAGAGTGGGAACATTGGACCCACATTGGTGTTGCACAATTGTGGGAGGCAGCGTTACCAAGTTATCGTACTCAGCCACTCAGCACATCATATTGCCCGGTTTCTGACTTACAAATATCGTAAACAAACACAAAAAAGTAACGCATTTAACGATAACTTTAACTGGAATCTCGTTATCTGTGTGGCTACGAGAGTTTTGGGCACTGAAACTGATAAATGCGATGTTTTGAGTACCATAATATGGTAACGCTGGTGGGAGGGAGGGAAGGAGAGCAGTTATCCCCGTTAGAAATACATGAAGTGGATGAATGAAGACGGAGTGGAGGGAGTAGGAAGGCAAACAAGACAAGATGGAGTATAAACAATGTGCAAGCGATGAATAGAATACGTCATAGTGAAGATACGGAACAACGAACAAGGAAAGCAAGCAAGAGACTGAACCCCACAAGTCAAGACGCTAAAACAGTGAAACTAACAGCGAAATTAAAGCGAAGGGAAAAAAACACAATAAAACGATAAATATCATACGTCATAGTGAAGATAACGAACAACGAACAAGGAAAGCAAGCAAGAGACTGCACCCCTCAAGTCAAGACGCGAAAACAGTGAAACTAACAGAGCGAAATTAAACTGGGAGGGGAAAAAAAACAGTAAAACGCTTATGATGAATACGTATAAATAGACAACAAAGCGGGGAGGGGCGATAGAGAGGAGGGAGAGTGTACATAAGTGTGCCAAAAAGGGCTTCGTAATGAGGGAGGGTGCGCACGAAAGCATAACGCGGCGATGGTAATGACGAGGGTGACTGCCGCTGAAATGAAGGACACACACACACACACACACACACACACACACACACACACACACACGGAAAAAAAGAGAAAAAATGTAAAACAGATAGACAGACAGATGTTTATTGACCACAGATTTTTTTTATTGCAAAGAAAAACAAACACACAGACAGACAGATGGATAGAAAACACACACACACACACACACACACACACACACACACACACACACACACACACACACACACACACACACACACACACACACACACACACACACACACACACACACACACACACACACACACACACGAAGACCCAGTGACCTCGAGGCAGGTGCTCGGTAGGGGGTGCATGACTGGGCGGCAGGGTCCAGCAGAGTCAGGGGGGCATTAGGGAGGAGGAGGAAGAGGAGGAGGAAAAGGGAATGAAGGAGGAATCTGTAGAAAAAAAAATCCAATGTCATCAACGTAAAGAGATAAAAGATGCAGAGAACGAGAACGAAGAGGGAAAAAACAAGAGGAGACGATGAAAGAGGGGAACAAGAAGGGAGGAGGAAGAGGAAGAAGAAAAATGAAAGAAATAACGAAGGAATCTGTAGAAAAATTAATAGAATGGCATCAAGGTAAAGAAATAAAAGATGCAGAGGCGAGAACGAAGAGGGAAAAACGAAAGAGGAGACGATGAAAGAGGGGAACAAGAAGGGAGGATGAAGAGGAAGAAGAAAAATGAAAGAAATAACGAAGGAATCTGTAGAAAAATTAATAGAATGGCATCAAGGTAAAGAAATAAAAGATGCAGAGGACGAGGAGGAAAAGGAGAAAGCAAAGAGAATAACCAAAGAAGAAGACGATGAAAGAAGGAACAAGAAGGGAGGAAAAGGAGAAGAAAGAAAAAAGAAATGGAAGGTGAGTCTGTAGAAAAAAAAATCCGATATCATCAACGTAAACTCGTAAAGAAATCAAAGATGCAGAGGACGAGTAGGGAAAGGAGAAAGCAAAAGAGGATAACTAAAGGAAAGAGCGATGAATGGGGAGAGCAAGAAGGGGGGATAACAAGAAGATGAACGTAGAATAAATTAAAGATACGAAGACGAGAAACAAAAGATAATAAATAGGGAGAAAAAGAATGGGAAATAACAAGGTGAACGAAGAGGGAAAAAAAAGAGAAAAGAAATAAGGAAGATGGCGATTAGGAGAGAAAAAAAAAGAATAACTGAAGAGGTGAACGAGAAGGAAACGAAAGGAAAGGTTAAGAAACTTGGAGAAAGCCGAGGAAGGGAAAGAAAAAAAGTAGAACAAATCCGTAAAAAGTCTGGTGCTGTCAGCGAAGGAGGAGCAGAGAAAAAAAAAAGAAAAAGGAGAATAATCTGCAAAAGAAATAACTCCACTGACGTAAGCATAGGAGGAGGACAGGAAGAAAAAAGAAGATAAAGAGAATGAGTAGGAGGAGGAGAAAAAAAAATAGTGTAAGCTGTAATGTCCAATGATATCAGCGTGGAAGAGGAATAAAGATTAAAAGTAGAAAGAAGAAAGAGAAAGAGAAGCAGGAAGAGGAGGAGAAGTAGGAAATTAAGTAAGCACTTGACTTGGATGACGTCAGGGCCAGGAGAAGAAAATGAGGAGAATGAGGTAAGGAAGAAAGTGGAGGAGGAGGAGGAGGAGAAGGAGGAAGCTGTAGAGTCTCATGGCGTCAGCGTGGGCGACGGAGAAAAAAAAAACTAGGAGGAGGAGTAAGGACAAAGGAGTAACAGGGTCCAGTGGCGTCGTGAGAAGGAGAAGGAAAAGAAGGAGGAAAAGGAGGAGGAGGGAGTGGAGATAGAAGGAACAGACTGCATAATTAATTAGTATAAGTTTTTGGAATATGATAAAATATGAGGAAAAAGAAGTATAGTTATCCTTAGGAGAGAGAGAGAGAGAGAGAGAGAGAGAGAGAGAGAGAGAGAGAGATTTACATATATTTACATAGAAAATCAGACCACACAGACCCCATGGTCCAGACTAGATGGTCTGTCCTTAAACCTAAGTGATTCTACATTAATCAGATGGCTCCAAAACTGCATTGCAACTCAAGTTAATATTAAGTTGAAGGAAGTGTCGGTCGAGCTTGTTTTTAAAGGAGTCAGTCGTGTTACACTGGACCACTGAAGGTGGGAGCTTATTCCATTCTCGCACTACAGCGTTAGTGAAGAAAAAATTGGTGCAGTCTGAATTTACTTGACTACATTTATTAAGTTTTGTGCCATTATTCCTCGTTCGCAAAGTGTCATCGATCATAAACAATTTTCAATTTTGATTTGTCCACATTCGTGAATCCATTAAGTATGTTAAAACATTCGATCAGTTTTCCTTGGAGGCGACGTTTCTCAAGAGAGAACATATTAAGGGCGGAAAGCCTTTCTTCGTAGGATTTGTTGCGCAAGGAAGGGATCATTTTTATCGTCGCCGCAGACGCCGATCATTAGATTGTCCATCTTCTTGTTGTTCTCTTTAAGTTGTTTTCCTGCCTTACCCATGCATTGTAGACATGACATTGTATAATAACATTTGTTTGCCCTGAATTCTGATGAACCCTACAACATGGCTTTATAAACAAAGTCAGCTTTTTTTTATGTCTTGGCCTGTGGCGCTGGTAGGCCTTCATAGTAAGGCCTGATGGTCGGCCCCAGCCCGTTGTGGCGCAGGCAAGTGTTTATAGTGGCGCCATCTTTACTTTTCAGCATTTTCCTTTTTAGACCCCTAGTTGCATAATATAAATTGTTGGTGGGGGGGTGTTGGAGGGTTATGCGACGCCGATCTAGCACAGTTTTTGTGCTATTAAAACTTGTTGTTGCCCGACGTTGAAAACCTAATTTAGCAATGTCCTTTGCATGGTGGGGAGACCAAAACTGTACCGCATATTCCAAGTGGGGTCTGACTAAACTATTGTAGTCGAGCGGAAGTATTACATCTTTATTTTTTAATAAAAAGTTTCTTTTAATGAAGCCCAACATTCTGTTCGCTTTATTTGCTGCTTCGATGCATTGCTGTGAGAATTTGAAGTTTTACGCGATTTTGACCCCAGGTGTCAAGTTGACGTACTGAACGCTTTTGAGTTTAACGCCGCGCATTTCACAATCGAACTTCTTATTTCTTGTTCCAGCTTGAAGGACCTGGCACTTGTCTACATTAAAGGGCATCTCCCTTCTGTCAGACCTAGCTGAAATTTTATGCAAATCCTCTTGGAGGTAAGTAAAGTAAATGACTTTTAAAGTTTAGCCAGGCTTCCTCTACGTTGCCATCATCTGATAGTTGTATTTCTGTTAGTTTTTGTCGGATTTCTACGAAATTAGCTCTTTTGAAATTGGGCACCTTTACTTTATTTTCAGTCACTGTTGTTTGAGCTCTAATGTCGACGCGCACTAATTTATGATCGCAAGAACCGAGGTGTTCTCCTACAGTAACATTACTGACTAGGTTATCTTGGGTCGCTATAACAAGGTCTAGTATGTTATTTTGTCGAGTTGATTCAGAAACCATTTGGCTTAGGTAATTTTCTTCTAAAAATTCGATCATTCTATGTGACTCGCCTTCTGTACCTGACAGCGTCGCCTAGTCGATATGAGGGAGATTAAAGTCTCCTAATATCAGTGAGTCGCTGTTATTAAGTGGCTGCCTTAAAGCGCTGTACATTTCAACATCGAGTGATTGCCCCGGAGGCCTGTAGGTGACAGATATATTTAGATTGATTTTTGCAATGTTTACTCGCACGCACAAATGTTCAACGTTACTGTCTCTTGGTGTTCTGTCAGTGGGTTGCAAATAGCTTTTGACGTAAAGGGCGACAAGAGAGAGAGAGAGAGAGAGAGAGAGAGAGAGAGAGAGAGAGAGAGAGAGAGAGAGAGAGAGAGAGAGAGAGAGAGAGAGAGAGAGAGAGAGAGAGAGAGAGAGAGAGAGAGAGAGAGAGAGAGAGGGGGGTAACAAACATGGGCGGGCACAGTTTCCGAGAACCTATAACATTATTCCCCCCTCCTCCTCTTCCTTCTCCTCCTCCTCCTCCTCCTCCTCTCCTCCTCCCCTTCTTCCTCCTGACGAAACCTTCACCCGCAAACCTAGTATTCATGTGACGTCAGCAACAATTATTCTGAAGGGACAGTTTTGGAAGCTTAACCCTGAGTGGTGACAGTTGTTTGCGAAGGGGGAGTATATAAGGAGGGGGGACAAGGCAGGTGGGATGATAGATAAAGAGAAGACCGGGGTGGGGTAAGTGGGGAGCAGTGAGTAGCGGGCTTTTTTTCATATTTGTTTCCCTTTTTTTATGCCCTTGAACTGACTCCTTTGCTGTATAAAAAAAAATGACAATAATAAAAAAAAGGAAGGGATGAGATAGGGGGAGCAGGTACCAGATAAAAAAAGGAGGGGTTTGGGGTAAGTCAGGGGGGGGTAGGTAAGAAAGGGATATGGTAAGGGGAGTAGAAAAGGGGAGAGAGGGTGGGGTAAGACGGGGGGAGTAGGTAAGGAGGGGATGAGGTTGGGGTAAGGCGTTTGGAAGTAGTTGAGAGGAGGGGGTTTGGGGTAAGGCTAGGGAGAGTAGGTAAGGAGGGGAACCTAACCTAACCAGAAATAAGAAAGGAAATGTTGTTGGGTGAGATAAGGGGAGGAGGTGAGGGAAGGTAAGGAGGAGAGGAAAAACAGGGGGAAATATGTTAAAAGAGAAGAGGAAGAGTGTGTTGGGGATGAGGTAGGGGAAGGAGGTAAGGAGAGAAGAGAGGAGGAATATAGAGGGCGAGATTGGGCCGTATAGTTAAGGAAACGGGTTGAGAATGGGAAAGCTGTAAGGGGGAAGAGGGGATTTCAGGAATAGGGGGTGGACTGAAGCAAAGGAAAGGGAGGGGGAAAATGTTTTGTTTGAAAGGGGTGAAAAAGGGGGGATGGTAAGGGATGAGGGGAAGGACGGAGGGGAATAGGGTAAAGATTGACTGTATAGTTGTTAAAGAGGAATAAGATGTGTTGTTTAAAGGGGGACAAAAGAGAGGAAAGAATGAACAAAGGAGTGTTGCTAGGGGATGAGGGGAAAGGAGGAGGGCGGACAGTGTGGGAGGGTAAGGGAGGGGGGAAAGACATGTGTTATTTGGGGAGGATAAGCAAGGGAAGGGGTGTGAGAGGGTTGTGTTGCTAAGGGGTGAGGGAAGGAAGGAAGGAAGGAAGGGCGGTGGGGGAGGTTAAAAAAAGGGAAAAAAAGATATGTTGTTTGGGGAGATCGCAAGGAATAGGAGTGAAAAAGGATTGTGTTGCTAGGGAAAGAGGGGCAGTGTGGGAGGGTAAGGGAGAGAGGGGAAAAAAGACATGTGTTATTTGGGGAAGCGTGGGAAAGGGGGGAAAATTTTGTTGCTAAGGGGTGAGGGGAAGGAAGGAAGGAAGGGCAGCGGGGGAGGACAAAAAAGGGGAAAAAATATATTTGGGGAGGTGACAAGGAATAGGAGTGAATAAGGATTGTGTTGCTAGGGAAGGAGGGGTAGTGTAGGAGGGTAAGGAAGAGAGGGGGTAAAAGACGTGTTATTTAGGGGAGGAGAAGTGTGGGAAAGGGGGAAAAATGTTGTTGTTAAGGGGTGAGGGGAAGGAAGGAAGGAAGGGAAAGTAAGTGGGGAGGTTAAATAGGGGAAAAAATGTTGGGTATAAGGGAGAGAGGGGGAAAAGAAACATGTGTTATTTGGGGAGAAGTGTGGGAAAGGGAAAAAAAGTTGTTGCTAAGGGGTGAGGGGAAGGAAGGAAGGAAGGGAGAGTAAGTGGGGAGGTTAAAGAGGGGAAAAAGTGTTATTTGTGGAGGGAGGGAGAAGGGGAAGAGGTGTAAAAGGATTGTGTTGCTAAGGGGGGAGGGGAAGGGAGGGGAGAGTGAGGGTGGAGTGTGCAGGAGTGATGGGTGGAGGTGAGGGGAAGAGTGACAGGCAGACAACGGAGAGGTAGTTATGTGGGTGGTGATGATGGCGGGGTTGTGGTAATGATGATGGCAGCGTGTGTGTGTGTGTGTGTGTGTGTGTGTGTGTGTGTGTGTGTGTGTGTGTGTGTGTGTGTGTGTGTGTGTGTGTGTGTAGCAGGACAAGGCTCTCGAGGAAGGTGACGGGTGATGAGCGGCGACACTGCCAGATACACACACCGCCTCATTTGGCAGCGGCTGTTGGCTGTGGTTATGATGAGGGACGCGAGGAGGGCTTGGCGGGGGCAGGGGGGGAGGAGTTGTGGTATTAGTAGTGGTGGGGGTCAGGGTTGGGGTGGGAATGGTAGTGGTGGTGGTGGTCGGGGTTGGGGTCAGTGTGTTGCTCGTGGTGGTAGTGGTAGGGGCTGGGGTCGGGGTGGTGCTTGTGGTGGTGGTGGTCGGGGTTGAAGTGGGAATAGTAGTGGTGGGGGTCGGGGTTGAAGTGGGAATGGTAGTGGTGGTATTAGAGGTTGGGGTGGTGGTGGTGGTGGTGGTGGTGGTGGAGGTGGAGGTGGCGTCTGCTTGCCAAGTGATAAGTGAAAGTGTGGATAAGACCGAGGGACTGATAGTGAACATAAACACGAAATTAGGCTCAAGTTACTATTAAAAATACTGCGCTCGTTTTGTACTTATCAACCACACACACACACACACACACACACACACACACACACACACACACACACACACAAATGTAGTACCAAACTCAACAACAACAACCACTGCTTCGATAACAACAAACGCTCAGGTATGCTATAAAAAGAAGAGTCTCCCTTCACTCCCAGAACAGACTCCTCGCTGTATGAATACCGGCCGCCGTGCCAAGGACGTTACCGAAAGCATGTGTCAACCTCGGATTATTATTGCTCCTTGCTGTTTTTGTCTTGGCATCGACGGGATCACGACAGCAACTAGAAGACGAAGTGCTGTAGATGTTAACCGGTTTGTACTCACTTTACCCATTTATCATCCGGGGAAAAACAACCTCGTCTGGATAAACTTGAGATGAGGTGGTTGTTTGAAAGGGGTGAAAAAGGGGGGATGGTAAGGGATGAGGGGAAGGACGGAGGGGAATAGGGTAAACGTTGACTAGTTGTTAAAGAGGAGGAAGATGTGCTGTTTAAAGGGGGACAAAAAGAAGTGGAAAGAATGAACAAAGGAGTGTTGCTAGGGGATGAGGGGAGAGAAGGAGGGCGGACTGTGTGGGAGGGTTTGTTTGTTTACCACGAAAAAATCACTGAAAGATTACAAACATGAAAATATATATCACAGTCCAGCTCTTAAGAGTGCCATTTTTAGCTACTAACTGTGCGGACAAATGAGTGAAGATTGATGCGTACAAATTGGTTAACGTGACCTAATTGTGAGGCGGACGGATGAACTGGTTGAGTTAAGGAGAGGCAGTGTGTGTGTGTGTGTGTGTGTGTGTGTGTGTGTGTGTGTGTGTGCTGGGCATCAGGTATTGCAAGGTGTTCCCAAGAGAGAGAGAGAGAGAGAGAGAGAGAGAGAGAGAGAGAGAGAGAGAGAGAGAGAGAGTCGTTATATCTTGCGGCTAACTGAGTCACCCTGTTGCTTGACCTGTTATCTCTCTCTCTCTCTCTCTCTCTCTCTAACACACACACACACACACACACACACACACACGGAGGCACCATAACAATGAGGGAGAGGTCTTTATCATTCCGTTCGGGTCTTCACTTCGTCCGCGTCTGTCGGCTTGTTTGGAGAGAGTTCCGGCTATGTAAGGAGGGCGGCCGGCGGGGGAGGTGTGACCCACTGGAGGAGGTGCGACCCATGAGTGATGTGACCCAGGGGAGGTGTGCGTAACAACCCTAGAACGTGTGACTTATAGGGAAGTGTGACCGAGTGGGAGATGATGTGGCAAAAGTTTATGAAGTGTTATCCACGGGAGATGTGACCCAGGGGAGGTGTGGGTAGGAGTCCTAGGAGCTGTGACTCATAGGGAAGTGTGACCAAGTGGGAGATGGGGAGACGAAAGTTTACGAGGTGAAGGGCTGGGAAAGATGTGTTAACTAAGAGAGATGTGCTTAGGAATCTTAGGTCTGACTCAGTGTGGCCCGGGAAGGTGGTGTTTAAATATACATAGGATGAGGTGAAGGGCTGGGAAAGATGTGTTAGCCAAGAGAGATGTGCTTGAGAATCTTAGGAGGTCTGACTCAGTGTGGCCCGGGGAAGATGGTGTTTAAATATGCATAGAATGAAGTGAAGGGCTGGGAAAGAGGTGTTAGCCTAAAGAGATGTGACACTTGGGAGATGTGCGTAAGGATCCTATATAGAAGGTGTGACTCATGGGTTAGTGCGGGGGAGGTGAGGTGGCAAAGGTTTAAATATCATACGTAGTAGGAGATGAAGGGCTGGGAAAGAGGTGTTAAGCAAGAGATGTGTCCCAGGTGTGGATAACAGTCTGAGAGGGTGTGACTCAAGGGGTAAGTGCAGCCCCTGGGGAGATGAAGTGGTGTGGCAACGGTCTGGGGTAGAGGCGCTCCACATTACACTCTTTCAGGGATGTGACATGCAGAACACATACTGAGGCAAAGATGTGACACAGGTTGGTGATGCTGTAGCTCAAGCTGGGCCACACCACCACCACATCATGGGAAAACTACCTGAAGACTTACAGTGATGATAGTGGTGATGGTGATGGTGGTGGTTAGTGGTGCAGGTAGACAGGTGGGCAGGACCTTAATTAATATCACCACACCTTCGAAAACCACCACCTTGCGGCCTTGATAGTTATGGTGTTGAAGGTGATAATGGTGGAGGTGGTGCTGAGCGGTCCAGATAGGCAGGTAAGAAGCTATCCACGTCAGGCATGTGTGTGTGTGTGTGTGTGTGTGTGTGTGTGTGTGTGTGTGTGTGTGTTCCGTATATACACGGTGTGCACGCAGGAGGGGAGGGAGGAAGAGGGGGGGGCGGCTGCAGAAGGGAACAGGTTGGTAATTGGATTGGAGGAAATGAAGCAGCTCAGGTGTGTGCATCATCTATCTGTGGAGGAGAAGGAGGAGGGAAAAAGCAAGAACATGAGGTGTTTAAGATGAAAAAATAAAGAAAGAAGAAGAGAGAGAGAGAGAGAGAGAGAGAGAGAGAGAGAGAGAGAGAGAGAGAGAGAGAGAGAGAGAGAGAGAGAGAGAGAGAGAGAGAAGCAGCGACGAAAGGAGCTAAGATATAAGAACACTGAGGTTGAGAGATAAAGACGCGTTTGGAATGGGAGCTGTTAGTGCATGAGGAGGAGACAACGACGAGGTGTACAAAGGAGTACAAAGGAAAAGCAAACAGCAACAGACCTCTTGGTCCTAACTAGGCTGTTTGTTGTTGCTACCATCTACTCTAATCTACGAGTCAGAGACACAGGACAGCAAAGGCGAAGGAGGAGGAGGAGGACGGATGAACGGACGGACAACGAAGATAAGACGAAGGAGGAGGAGGAGGACGGATGAACGGACGGACAACGAGGATAAGACGAAGGAGGAGGAGGAGGACGGATGAACGGACGGACAACGAAGATAAGACGAAGGAGGAGGAGGAGGACGGATGAACGGACGGACAACGAGGATAAGACGAAGGAGGAGGAGGAGGACGGATGAACGGACGGACAACGAGGATAAGACGAAGGAGGAGGAGGAGGACGGATGAACGGACGGACAACGAGGATAAGACGAAGGAGGAGGAGGAGGACGGATGAACGGACGGACAACGAAGATAAGACGAAGGAGGAGGAGGAGGACGGATGAACGGACGGACAACGAGGATAAGACGAAGGAGGAGGAGGACGGATTAACGGACGGACAACGAGGATAAGACGAAGGAGGAGGAGGACGGATGAACGGACGGACAACGAAGATAAGACGAAGGAGGAGGAGGAGGACGGATGAACGGACGGACAACGAAGATAAGACGAAGGAGGAGGAGGAGGACGGATGAACGGACGGACAACGAAGATAAGACGAAGGAGGAGGAGGACGGATGAACGGACGGACAACGAAGATAAGACGAAGGAGGAGGAGGAGGACGGATGAACGGACGGACAACGAAGATAAGACGAAGGAGGAGGAGGAGGAGGAGGAGGAGAGCTAGAAAAAAGAGGTCGCCTTGCTTGTTTGCTTGTTTGGTTGCTTGTGTTTTGGTAAGACAAGACGCGACTCCTCCTGCTCACGCTCAAGGCCTCTCACACGACCCTCAGACACTCCCCAGATATTATTCTCTCTCTCTCTCTCTCTCTCTTTCACTGCTCTAGTAACTTTTCCCCTTATCAGACACCACAGTCCATCTTGTTTATTCATTATTCAAGACTAGAGAGCAGGAGGTCGGAGGATTAGAAACTGCTGATGTCATGAGCTGGTATGCATATCTCTCTCTCTCTCTCTCTCTCTCTCTCTCTCTCTCTCTCTCTCTCTCTCTCTCGCTCTCGCTCTCGCTCTTACATTCTTGCAGGGTTATTATAGTTCTTACAGTGTCACTTTCAAGACATTTATGAAACCAAACTTTATATATACATTTTTTTTCCTTGTTAGCATCCTCTAATTTTCTTCGTTGCCTGTTCAGAGTGCTTCGAGTTTTTCCTTTTATGCATTGCTTTGATCCTTGCTCCGTCTCATTTACTGTAAAGAAAATACACACGGGAAACATTATTGGCAGTGTGAAATTATAGAAGATGCTGGTTTAGATGTGGATAGGGGAGGAGAGGAAGGAGGTGGAGTATGCTATATAAAATGGTGGAGAGTTGGTAGGGACTAGGGAGGCATGGGAAAAGTGGATCAATAAACGATGGATATTGGTGAGAAAAGGAAAGTGGATGAGGAAACAATGGAAATACGACAAAAGGAAGTGGTGGAGGTTAGGTGGATGATGGAGCGATTGAAAGGAGTGAAGTTGATACTGTAAGAGGGGATAGTGGAGGAAGAAGCGATGAAGGAACCATGGAAAAAAGAGAGAGAAAAGGAAGGGGGGGTTGGGGTAGGCCAGTTGCTGAGAAGTTTTGCAGAGCGTGTGACAGAAATAGCGAAGAGGTGAAGGCAGAGGAAGAAGCCATTAAGGAACGAAGGAAATGAGAAAGAGAAAAGGAAGGTGAAGGTTGATTGGTGGGTAGTGATTGCTCAGCGTGGGACAGGGACAGCGGAGAGATGAAGGAGGAGAAACAAGCAATGAAAGTATGAAGGAAGAGAGAGAAAAGGAAGGTGAGGTGAAGGAGGAGGAAGAAGCCATGAAGGAACGAAGGAAATGAGAAAGAGGAGAGGAAGATGAAGGTTACTTGGTGAGTAGGGATTGCTCAGCGTGGGACAGATACAGCGGAGAGGTGAAGGACAAGGGAGAAGCGGTGAATTAGCGATGGAGAGGAGAGAGAGAGAAAAGGAAGGTGGAGGTTGCTTGGTGGATAGTGATTCTTGAGCGTGGGACAGAGACAGGGGAGAGGTGAAGGACAAGGAAGAAACGGTGAATTAGCGATGGAGAGGAGAGAGAGAGAAAAGGAAGGAGAGGCGAAGGAGGAGGAAGAAGCCATGAAGGAGCGAAGGAAAAGAGGGAGAGAAAGCAGGAAGGTGAGGAGGGTTGCTGAACAGTCGTTGCTGGGCTTGGAACATTGACAGCGAAGAGATGAAGAAAGAGGAAAGAAACTATAAAGGAGAGAAGGAAATAAGAGAGAGAAAAGGAAGATGAGGGTGAAGGAGGAGGAAGAAGCGATGAAGAAGCAAAGGAAATGAGGGAAAAAGAAGGTGAAGGAGTGATGGAAATGAGAGAAAAGGAAGATGAGGTGAAGGAGAAGGAAGAAGCGATGAAGAAGCAAGGGAAATGAGAGAAAAGGAAGGTGAAGGAGTGATGGAAAAGAGAGGAAAGGAAGGTGAGGGTGAAGGAGGAAGAAGCAAAGGAAATGAGGGAAAAGGAAGGTGAAGGAATGATGGAAAAGAGAGAAAAGGAAGATGAGGTGAAGGAGAAGGAAGAAACGATGAAGAAGCAAAGGAAATGAGGGAAAAGGAAGGTGAAGGAGTGATGGAAAAGAAAGAAAAGGAAGATGAGGTGAAGGAGAAGGAAGAAGCGATGGAGAAGCAAAGGAAATGAGAGAAAACGAAGGTAAAGGAGTGATGGAAAAGAGAGAAAAGGAAGGTGAAGGAGAAGGAAGAAGCAAAGGAAATGAGGGAAAAGGAAGGTGAAGGAGTGATGGAAAAGAGAGAAAAGGAAGATGAGGTGAAGGAGAAGGAAGAAGCGATGAAGAAGCAAAGGAAATGAGGGAAAAGGAAGGTGAAGGAGTGATGGAAAAAGAGAAAAAAGGAAGGTGAAGGAGAAGGAAGAAGCGATGGAAATGAGGGAAAAGGAAGGTGAAGGAGTGATGGAAAAGAGAGAAAAGGAAGGTGAAGGAGAAGGAAGAAGCGATGGAAATGAGGGAAAAGGAACGTGAAGGAGTGATGGAAAAAGAGAGAAAAGGAAGGTGAAGGAGAAGGAAGAAGCAAAGGAAAAGAGGGAAAAGGAAGGTGAAGGAGTGATGGAAAAAGAGAAAAAAGGAAGATGAGGTGAAGGAGGAAGAAACGATGAAGAACCAAAGGAAATGAGGGAAAAGGAAGTTGAAGGAGTGATGGAAAAAGATAAAAAAAAAGGAAGTTGAAGGAGAAGGAAGAAGCGATGGAAATGAAAGAGAGAATAAAGGAAGATAAGCTGAAAAAGGAGGAAGAAGACATGAAGGAACAAACGAAATGGAAGAGAATGAAGGTAGAGTCTGAGCGTGGGACAGAGATAGCGTGTGTGTGTGTGTGTGTGTGTGTGTGTGTGTGTGTGTGTGTGTGTGTCTAACTCGTCCCTTGGTTAGTGTGTGTTTTTGCGTCTCTCCTCAACAGCAGGTTCTTGGTGCTCTCCTTGCCCGCCTGATCGTCCCCCGTCACGGTCGTCAAGGGAAACGAGGACCGAGAGACTGGTTGAGGGAGGAGGGCGTGATGGGTGCTGTTTTTGTTGCTGTCATTGTTGTTGTTGCTGCTGTTGCCTGCCTGCCATCACCACCCACCACCATGACCACTGACACTAAGCCGCCATGGATCGTTAATGCCTCCTCCATCTCTTCCTCTTCCTTTTCCTTTCTTTATTTTCTTTCTTTTTTATCCTCCTCCCATTCCTCCAAATCTTTCTCTTCCTTTATCTCTTCCTATTCCTCCTCCTTCAACTCCTATTCCTCCAACGCTTCCTCTTCCTCTTCCTTTTATTTTCTTTATTTTCTTCCTTTTTTATCCTCCTCCCATTCCTCCAAATCTTTCTCTTCCTTTATCTCTTCCTATTCCTCCTCCTTCAACTCCTATTCCTCCAACGCTTCCTCTTCTTCCTCCTCCAACCCCTATTCTTCCTCCTCCTACTCCTCCTCTTTCTCTTCAAACTCCTATTCCTCAAACTCCTCTTCATCCATATCCTCCTTCTCCTTCCATTCCTCTAACTCCTATTCATCAAACCCTTCATTCTCATCCTTGTCCTTATCCTCCAACTCCTCAAACTCCTCCTCCAAACCTCATTAAGACATTTTCGTATCAGCACAAAAGGTTATGTCAACAAAACCCTATTCCCTCATCCTCCCCCTGCCGCCCCTCAACCCTCCTCCTCACAAGACATGCAGATTTCTAGTTTTTGCTGCGGAGCGCGTGAGTTGAGAACCGGCAGAATCAGTCCAGTTTCACCAGTCACGCGTTGTCAATTAAGTGATACGGCGCGATAAAAATGTTGAAGGGAAGAGAGCAAAAGCAAGCGAGAGGGCACCGATCACCTTGGGCTCTGTTCCGCAAAGGTGAACTCGTAAACCTCTGTACCTCGAGCTTTCCTATACCTGGGGCAGATCGCGTGACTTGAACATGGACAAACACAAATAAAAAAGGAAGATAGACAAATAGATATGTAGACAGCCAGACGTGTGAAGGGACGAGTGGGGAGTTATGTTGGAGTGCTATGGGCGGATGAACCGAGTGTTGGGAGATGTGTGATAAGGTGGAAGGTGTTTGGGTGGTGGAAGAAGCCGTGGAAAGGGGTGGAAGGAAAGAGTTGGAGGTCAAGGCAGATGAAGTAACGAAGAAAAGGGATAGGAAATGAAGGTGAAAGAAGCAGTGGAATGAGTGGATACAGGAGGGAAGGAAGGTGGAGAAAAAAGCAATGAAGTGGGTATAGGAAGGCAAGGCAGACTGGGGTGGTGTAGTGAGGTGAAATGGAAAGGCAATGTGGCGGAGGAGTCTGAGCTGGAGGAAGAAGCGATCGAAAGGGGGGAGGCAAGGCAGACTCGGGTGGTGAGGAAGGAGAGGAAGGCAAGGGAGCGGGGGAGTCTGAGCTTGGGGAAGAAGCGATCGAAAGGGCAAGGAAATGAGAGTTCTACAACCTTTCACGTGTGTGTCTTCGTTTTGCGGATGTGTGTAAGGTGTTGGGTGTGGGAGTGCATGCAGGGAGGTGAAAATGATGGCGTGTGCTTGTGGTGGTGTTGGTGGGGTGTAAAGCTGTGATGAGGGTGAGGGGAGCGGTGGTTTAGGGTGTATGAATTTATTGTTTGTTTTGTTTTTGTAAGGATGCAAGGTGTGGCGTGGAAAAAAGTTGGTATTGGAGGGGAGCAATGGGAGTGGATGAGAGAGAGAGAGAGAGAGAGAGAGAGAGAGAGAGAGAGAGAGAGAGAGAGAACAACTGGAAATATAAGTTTGTGTGTATTTACGAGTCCTTCCTCTGAGTGAGGTTCGCCTCTTCCTGTCTAGTCCTGCCGGCGGCCCCTCGGTAACAACAGCCGCCGGCCAGCCAGTCCTCCACCCCCACCCCCCACCCTCCTGCTGCCGGTGCCGTGATCCTGGCGGAGGCGGCGACAGTGTTGACGCATAGTCGGGGCGGGGCGGGGCAGCACGGTGCAGGGGTCGCCGCGTGGAGTGCACACTTTCACGCGGGGGTCGGGGAGGGAAGCGTTGTGTGGTAACATTTTCTCTGTGAACCAAACGTACATCTGGTTCGCTTGCTTCGCCCAGCGGCTCCTATTCGTCGTGCTCCAGTAATAGCACCGCAGCGTGTTGTACAAAAAGTTACATCAGTTTTACTGTCTTTTTATCGGAGGCTTCGTGGGGTCGAAATCATATTACGGTCAAGGTTTATATCAAGTTTTATTTAACAAACCCTTGCAACCAGCCAAACAGGTCTAGATATAGATAACCTTAAAAAGATTCACTTCTCTCACCAAAACTCGGTAAGAAACTAACCAGTTGAGCGAAACATATATATATATATATATATATATATATATATATATATATATATATATATATATATATATATATATATATATGTGTGTGTGTGTGTGTGTGTGTGTGTGTATGTGTGTATATATGTATGTATGTATAGATAGATAGATAGGTAGAGATAGGTAAATAGATAGATAGGTAGATGTAGCCGGTCAATAACACAAGGAAAAACAAGAATGTAAAGTAAGGCCGAGGCCAAACAGCCTGGACTGGGCAGCTTCGGTAAATCCTTCACCTTCCGTCACTCCCATCCGTCAGTGTGCTCACCCTCGCCGTGAAACTTGCAGTGGTATGTTACTGACCGCTTGGCTGACTAATGTATGCCATTCAGCCACTACTCCCAGTCACCCCATATCCGCTTAGCTAAAATTTTGGGCCTTAATTGTCCTAACTTCTCCTTGTTGGTGTGCATCATAAGCTTCTTTTTACTGTAAACACTTGATCACGTGCTTCTTTCCTTCATCCGCTTAAAAGTCTTGTCAGGTCACTGCTCCCTGCGTCTGTGTAAGGAATGTAAATTTTTACTTTATTCTTTGCACAATTCTAAAGAAATCTCTTTTTTTCTTTTGGGGGCATGATTCGCGAAGCCTCAACACTGCCAAGGAGCTTAAGGGATAACATCAGCTCTTGTGTGTTCGCGCTATTGATATACAGGATCCAAAGGTGTGTTGGCAGGCTCCCTAGAATGAAGCCACTCGGGTTGGGGACCACCGTTCATGTAAGACCCTTTATACTTATAGCGTGACCCACTCGTGGAAAGACGTTAAGGTTTGGCTATGCACACATTTCTTTGATCATTGAACCAGTGAAAATATACTCTGCTCGGTGGTTATGAAAGTACATAAGTTTACATGTGAAATCAATTGTACATGACTAATTATTATTATATTTTTTTGTTATGTTCATCTTCCTAGTAGTAGTAGTAGTAGTAGTAGTAGTAGTGTAGCATCATATTTAATGTTGATATTGTTGTTATATCATTATCATTTGAAAAAAAAAAGCATACTAAAGGAAGAAAGATTATATTTTCTTTTCCACTTCCACTAATGAAACTGCCAAACGTGACACTACCACACCACCACCACCACCACCACCACACAGTCGCAGGTGTATGGGTGTGGCAGCAGGAGTGTGGTGTCGCCAGGGAGGTATGAGGCGGTCAGTCAGCCGTCCACTCCGCTGCCCCTCGTCACTGTCGCCCTCACCTGCCGCCGCCCCCCGTGCTCCCCCCCGCCTCGGCAAGGTCGCCCACCTCCCTTTTTGTCGCCGTTCACTCCGCCTCTCCAAAAATGCACCCCTCTTCTCTGCCCCTCCTCCTCCTCCTCTCCTTCTTCTTCTTCTTCTTCTTCTTCTTCTTCTTCTTCTTCTCCTCCTCTTTCCCCTTCTTCTTTACCTCTGCTTCATGCTGATGGTTACATATATATTTTTCCTCGCCCCATTTACGTGCTTCTCCTTGTCTGTTTTTCTCCTCCTCCTCCTCCTCCTCCTCTTCCTAGTCTGCTACCACTCCATGCATACTTATATATACATGTTCTGTCGCAACTTTTACATATGTGCCTTTTCCTCCTCCTCCTCTAACTCCTCCTCCTCTTCCTCCACCTCCTCCTCCTTCTCTTCCTCTCTGCTACCACTGCGTGCATGCTTTTATGCTCTATCGCATCTTTTACATGCTTCCTCCTCCTCTTTCTCCTCCTCCTCCTCCTCCTCCTCCTCCTCATTGTTGCAGTCGTTATCCTCCTTCCTCTCCTTCTCTGCCTTATCTCTGTCTTCTCCGATCTCTCATCCTGTCGTGCTATTAAACACTTGGAAGGGTGCGACTTTATGCGCAGTACACACACGCACACACACACACACACACATCAACACACATCAACAACCCCACCCCCTCCACCCACCAGTCCACCCATGTTGGCTGTGAGCATGTGGGAGAATCAAGACCAAGAGTAGTAGAAAGTGGGAAAAAAGTCGCATGTCGTAACCGTTGGCAAACAAGTTTTATAGTAGATTACGTCTCAGAGTGTTGCTCGTGTGCTGGGACCATATTCTCAAACGCTTCGCCGCTTACATACTCACATTTGACAGGGTTTTTGAAGGGGTATTGGGCATTTCCAGAGGTACTTTTATGACCCTGGTGGTAGTTTGACCCCTCTTCTGAACCTTAAACGTGAAAAACACCCTTAAAAACCCGATTAAACTCCATTTTAGCCTTTGAGAATAGCTGACATGAGAGGTGGAAGCGTCTGAGAATACCGACCCTGGTTCTCGCGCTGGGACTTGGCTTTGTGAGCGTTACCAGACTCGCATTTACAACACTTCATATATCAGTTTCAGACCCAAAACTGTCGTAACCACACAAGTAATTTATCTTTTTTTTTTTTACGGCTAAGGAAGCAGTTCAAGAGAAAAAAAAAATATGAAGACAAAAAAGCCCGCTAATCACTGCTCCCATAGAAAGAGGTATTATGGAGTTGCCAAAATAGATGTCAATTTCGGGTCTCTTTAGCAAAACCCGTTAATTATTGGTGTTTTTGGCTTTATTTATGGGTCAGAAATAGGAAAATACAACGTGCCAAAGCCTGTATTTTTAAACATATCGTAGAAGTTGACTGGGCTTTTTATGGACTGTTTTGTGACCCCAGTGATAATTTAACACGGCTTATGCATCTTGAACGGGAAAATAAAATCACTCATGAAAACCCCGTCAATCTTCTCCGTGGCATTAGAAAAGAGTCATAACGGGAGCCCGATACGCTTACTAATAAGGGCCAAAATACGATAATCTGTTAACGTTGGTCTGTGTGAGTGCCGGAGGTGTGTGTGGATCAGCCGGCGGGGGAGTGCCAAGTCATGCTGTGCCAAGATTTATTTCCCAGGGACATAAGTCATCGGCGGAGAGGAACGGCGTCGTGAAGGAGGCGTGAAAGAGCGAAAGTTTTAGCGTGAGAGAGAGAGAGAGAGAGAGAGAGAGAGAGAGAGAGAGAGAGCTGCCTTTGGCCCATAGTGCTGTGTGAACTTAATTGATTATGTAGCCCTCCTTTATTGTGTAACGGTGTAAATAAAGAGAGAGAGAGAGAGAGAGAGAGAGAGAGAGAGAGAGAGAGAGAGAGAGAGAGAGAGAGAGAGAGACCATTTACATTTACATAGTAGCAGAAAAACTAGTGAAGGTCAGTCATGTCAGCAGGTGGGAGAGCGACAGGACGGTGGTGGTGGTGGTGGCGGCGAGGCGGGCAGCAGGTTAATTGTTTTGTTTATGCTACACGCTGTTTCGGACTTGCCTCGGGCCCCTTCCTCCCCCCCGCCCTCCCTACCCCTCCTGTGTCACCTGCCCCGCGCCCTCTCACTTAACCCGTCAAGTGAAGAGCAGAACCTCGCTCTCACCACTTCCTTTACTCGGCCGCCCTGTCTGACTTACCCCGTGTAGCAGCGAGGGGCCAAATTTGTGGCTTTACCGTGTACCAGCGACGGGCCATATTTTTGCCATGACATAAACACCCCCAAATAGATGATGGATAAACTGATCACAAATGCATTGATATATATTATGAAATGGTTTGCATGAGTGATGATTTTTTCTCATTAATTCGCTTAGAGGGGCCTTTAAGAAACACGATCCCCGCAGCTATACCGGATTAAGACTAGCAGGGTAGGACTCATAGCAGGTGGACTAGTTAAGATAGCAAGCAGTAGGACTAAATATGATGACTGACAAATAATGGATCGAAGAGGAAGAACACATTGTAATAGGTTTTAGTTAGATGAATTCAGATATAATAAGACTCAGGCCAAAATCGATTTACATATAGATTGATGAGTGAGACAGACGAACCAGCAGGGTAGGACGATAAACGATGACAAAGTTGGATGACAAGTAACGGGACTGAGATAGATTACGAACACTGTAGATCTCGTAGCAGTAGTTTTTAGTTAAATGGGTTGGAATTCGATTAGGACTTAGGCCAAATTCTGAGTTTCAAGACACGTCCTCTATCCGAAATTGACCTCTCTTCTGGCCACTCTATTCTATTTTCTTTTATAGGAAGAGTGCTTAGCGGGCTTTTTTGTTTTTGTTGTTGTTTTTTCCCCACCAGCTACTTCCTTTGCTGTAAGAAGAAAAAAACAGTGTAACAGATGAGCTAGCAGTCAGATGGCGATTGCAAGTTTGATAGACACCTCCAAAAAAACGGTTTGATAATATTACGGAGACGAAAGTAAGGAAAAAAACAGTGTAACAGACGAGCTAGCAGTCATATGGCGAGGCAAGTTTGATAGACACCTCCAAAAAAACGGTTACATAATATTACGGAGACGAAAGTGAGGAAAAAAACAGTGTAACAGACGAGCTAGCAGTCAGATGGCGAGGCAGGTTTGATAGACACCTCCTAAAAAAGGTGAGATAGTTTTACGGAGACGAAAGTAAGGAAAAAAAAGAGTGTAACAGACGAGCTGGCAGTCAGATGGCGAGGCAAGTTTGATAGACACCTAAAAAAGGTTAGATAATATTACGGAGACGAAAGTAAAGAAAAAAACAGTGTAACAGACGAGCTAGCAGTCAGATGGCGAGGCAAGTTTGATAGACACCTCCATAAAAAGGTTAGATAATTTTACGGAGACGAGGTTAGGCTAGGTTAGGTTTACTGGACCTGCTGGCCGACTGACCTCTTGCTGACTCCTTATATAGTTCTTATTGTCTTATGAAAATGACTCGTGTATGCTACAGAAGGGGAGAGAAAGGGATGGGAGGTTGGGCCGAGGTGACTGGCTGGCTGGCTGGCTGTGGGTGAGAGTTCGATGCGTTGCCAGCGTGAGTTCACTTCATATTTGGGTTCACACTAATGCCCGTATTCTCAGATGATTTTGGCGCTCACAATCAATATTTTCTAAAAGCCACAATGGAGATTACTCGAGTTCACATGTTTTTTTTTTTTTTTTTTTTTTTTTTCCATGGTGCTGTAAAAAAAAATTACTCATGGAAATATCTTCAACTTCTACGAAAGACTTATCTTCTAGGTTCATACATTTAGGAGCAGTAAGTAGCGGGCCTTTTTTTTTTCATTATTATTTTCTTTTCTTTTTTTTACGCCCTTGCACTGTCTCCGCTGCTGTAAGAAAATAAAAATAAAAATAAAATACTCATGGAAATATCTTCAACTTCTACGAAAGCCTTACCTTAATCAATTGATCTTGGCGCCGCAACAGCACAGGTCATTTGGCGTAAGTCATATCTAATGTGGGTATTTGAACCCCGAAATATTTGAGACTATTTAGCAGGCTGGTGCTCCAAGGTTCTGGCTGTGAGGGACTTCGACGTGCTGGCAATTTTCAGTTCGCTTTCATCTTTGGGTTCTCGCTCCTTACTTGACCTTAGTTCCAGATGTCGTCTTGGATTTGACAGACTGGACTTCGGAGGTTCGGGCTGACTAACTGTGAGTGACTTTTACGTGGTGACAGCTCTCAGTTCGCCTTCTTTGGGTTGTCGCTCCTTCCTTGACCTTAGTTTCAGATGTCTTGGATTTGACAGACTGGAGTTCGGAGGTTCTGGCTGACTAACTGTGAGTGACTTTTACGTGGTGACAGCTCGCATTTCGCCTTCTTTATCGTTCCTTCTTTGACTTTAGTTTCAGAAATCGTCTTGGGTTTAGCAGGCCAGAGTTCGAAAGCTGGTTGGCTGACTGACAGACTGGTGATAACAGCTCTCAGTTCGCCTTCTTTGGGTTATCGTTCCTTCTTTGACTTCAGTTTCAGAAATCGTCTTGGGTTTAGCAGGCCAGAGTTCGAAAGCTGGATGGCTGACTGACGGACTGGTGGTAACAGCTCTCAATTCGCCTTCTTTGGCCTATCGTTCCTTCTTTGACTTTAGTTTCAGAAATCGTCTTGGGTTTAGCTGGCCAGAGTTTGAAAGCTGGTTGGCTGACTGACAAAACTGGTGGTGGCAGCTCTCAGTTCGTTTTCATATTTTGGTTGTCTTTTCTTCCTTTACCATAGTTACCGTCTTGGTTTGGAAGGCTGGAGTTCGAAGGTTCTGGTTGACTAACTGAATGTGAGTGACTTCGACGTGGTGACAGCTCTTACTTCGCCTTCTTTGGGTTGTCGCAGCTTCCTTGACCTTAGTTTCAAAAGCCGTCTCGTATTTAGCAGCCTGGAGTTCGAAGGCTCTGTGAGTAACTTCGACATGGTGATAGCTCTCACTTCGCCTTCTCTGGGTTGTCGCGGTTTCCTTGAACTTAGTTGCCGCCTTGGTTTGGCAGGCGGGAGTGTTAGGGCTTCTTTCTCCTTCATTGCCTACCCTCGTGACAAGCTTGCGACACCTCCACGCGCTCTTCACGTGCCTCGGCGATGGATTAGTTTGGCACCTCTTCTGATTACTTAAGGGAGCCCCGCTGTTGATGGGTGCAGGCGCGTGTTTTTGTGCTCCGCGGGATTTAGCTTTGTGTTGCCTAAGTGACGGGCGGCGAGGCGTGGGAAGTGGGTGGGCTGGGCGGCGTGGGTGTTCACCTACAGATGGGAAGATAGATAGATAAATGGATAGCTGCATAGACGAGTTTATAGATATGGAAAATCAACAGATATAAATAGACAGGTAAATAAGAAGATAGGTAAGTAATAAGTAAATAGACGCATAGATAGATAGATATAATAAGGTAGATATGGAGAGAGAACAAGATAGATGTGTTTATATATGTATGGAAATTCGATAGATATAAGTAGATAGATAGATAAGTAAATAGACGTATAATTAGATAGATATAGGTAGAGAGAGAGAGAGAGAGAGAGAGTAAACAAGTATGAGTTACAGGGCTGAACTCAACGGGTTTCGGGGACGTTGGGTATGTTATGAGGTTTAGAGAGAGCTGGCCGAGAACTGGGAATGGCGGTGGGCGGGGAGAGAGAGAGAGAGAGAGAGAGAGAGAGAGAGAGAGAGAGAGAGAGAGAGAGAGAGAGAGAGAGAGAGATTTTGA
>NC_066548.1:13115780-13215780 GCF_024679095.1 Eriocheir sinensis
AGGCGGCGGCGGGGTCATCAAAAGTGGAGTCCTGCTGGCGGTCGGCACTCCTCCTTCCTCGAGATGCCTTGTGGTTTTCTTAATATCCTCCCACCACGTCATGTAGTAACCATCCACTTTCTCTTATTCTCTAGAAGTGTGTGTGTGTGTGTGTGTGTGTGTGTGTGTGTGTGTGTGTGTGTGGGTGTGTGTGTTCATGCATGCTAACTAACCTTGATAATATTTTCTTCTTCATTTGTTTTCACTGTATTTCGTGCGAGTCTTTCCCCGAACTCGTGTGTAATCATTTAAGAACTTTTTTTTTTCGCTTATTCTTATTCCCGAGAGAGAGAGAGAGAGAGAGAGAGAGAATGTTCAGCCTTTAACTGCCCCAAAAGGATGTGCATGCCGACTACTTTGCTTTCTCTCTCTCTCTCTCTCTCTCTCTCTCTCTCTCTCTCTTCGTTCATTTCCATTGCTTTACGTGTCTGTCTTCCTCTTAAAAGTCGTGTCTGATCATTCAATAAGTCCGTTCATTCTCATTTCTCAGAAGGCCGTGTGTGTCGTGATCAGTCTTGACTTCCCCCTAAGGATGTGCTAACCTCTATTTCTTTCCTACTTTATTCATATCCACTTAGTCTTGTTCCTAAGAAATGTGTGATCAATCATTAAGTTCGTTCATTATTATTCCCCAGGTGTGTTTGGGGGTGGGTGGGGGGGAGGGGGGGATGTGTCGTGTTCAGTTTTAAATCCCAAACTCGTAGAATCCAATCCCTTAAAAAAATAAAAAAATAAAACGGTAAAACTTCAACTCAAGACTTCATGCAGATTCCAGATTCCAAATTCAAGAGTGTACCTTAGCTTCCCCTTAAAGGATGTGCCAACCTCTATTTCCTTCCTCCATACTTGATTTTTTCCAGTATATTTCATGTAATTTCCTTGAGGCATCAATATATCGTTCATTATCATTCCCTTGGTGTGTGTTTGTCGTGCTCAGTCTTAACTACCTCACATGACGCGCCAACCTCTGCTCCTCTCTTTCTTCCTTTTTCTTCACCGTATTGCGTGTAAGCCTGTGGGATCATCAAGGTTGTTCGTTTTCGGTGCTTAGAAGAGTGTGTTTGTCATTCTCCGTTTTAACTTCCCCTTACAGACGCGTCAACCTCTCTTTCTTTCCTCGTTTCTTCCTTTATATCCACTATTTTGCGTGTAGGTCTTTCCGCTAACTCCTCTGTGATCATTTATTTCGTTCATTTTCATTCCCAAAAAGAGTGTGTATTTCATTGCTCAGTTTAGCTTCCCCATATGGATGCGTCAACCTCTCTTTCTTTCCTCGTTTCTTCCTTTATATCCACTATTTTGCGTGTGGGTCTTTCCGCTAACTCCTCTGTGATAATTTATTTCGTTCATTTTCATTCCTCAAAAGAGTGTGTATTTCATTGCTCAGTTTAACTTCCCCATATGGATGCGTCAACCTTTCTTTACTCGTTTCTTCCTTTATTTCCACTATTTTACGTGTGGTTCTTTCCGCTAACTCCTGTGTGATCATTTATTTCGTTCATTTTCATTCCCCAAAAGGGTGTGTATTTCGTGCTCAGCATAACTTCCCCATATGGATGCGTCAACCTCTTTCTTTACTCGTTTCTTCCTTTATATCTTATGTATTGCGTGTGGGGCTTTCCGCTAACTCGAGTGTGATAAAGTTTGTTCGTTTTCGGTGCTCAGAAGAGTGTATTTCGGACTCTGTTTTAACTTTTTCACATGGACGCGCCAACCTCTGTTTCTCTCTCCTTCCTTCATTTCCACCGTATTGCGTGTAAGTCTTTCCCCCTAACTCCTGTACTATTATCAAGTTTGTTCGTTGTCGGTGCTCAGAAGAGTGTATTTCGGACTCTGTTTTATCTTTTTTTCATGGACGCGCCAACCTCTGTTTCTCTCCTTCCTTCATTTCCACCGTATTGCGTGTAAGTCTCTCCCTTAATTAACTCCTGTACTATTATCAAGTTCCTTCGTTGTCGGTGCTCAGAAGAGTGTGTTTCGGACTCTGTTTTAACTTGTTCACATGTGTCGTGCGCAGTTTTTATTTCCTCATGTGGATCCGCAAACCTTCTTAATTTTACTGGTTTCTTCCTTTATTTATAGTGTATAGTGGGTACAAGCCTTTCCCTCAACTCCAGTACGATCATCAAGTTAGTTCGTTTTCGGTGCCCAGAAGGATGTGCATGTCGTGACCAGTTTTAACTCCCCGATTTGGATGCGTCAACCTCTCATTTTTTCCTCGTTTCGTTCTTTATTTCCACTGTATTGCGATACGATCAGTGGTTAAATTTGTTCGTTCTCACTCTCCCTAAATACGTTTGTGTCATCTTCAGTCTTAACTTCCCCAAAACGGTGCCTCAGCCTCTCACTCTTTCCTCGTGTCTTCCTTTGTTTCCACGCCATGACGGACTCTTCTCTTTCTCCGAACTCTTGCCTCATCACTTAAGGTTTTATTTTTTTATCTTATATATTTATCTGGTATCTTTTTGGCGGCCGTGAGTAAGAAATAACATGAGGAAATACCCAAGATAAGGTTCCCGCTTTGTAATAGTTATCTGTCCGTCTCCATTATCTGCAGCGACACACACACACACACACACACACACACACACACACACACACACACACTACTGCGAGTCCTACTTTTTAGTCAGAGCTTTGATACGAGGGACGGAAGACGCAACAAAAAAGAAAAAGAAAAAAAAAAGACTGGTTGTGTAACTCATTTGAGGCTTGAAATAGATCGGGCGTGTAAGGGAGGAAAAAGCGCATGCCTAGAGGAGGATGTGGATGTTGTGGTGCTTTTGTGGTGCATGAGTTTGTGTGTGTTTGTGTGTGCTGACGAGAAGACGAGGAGAGGTATACTTGTTGTTGTTGGTGGTGATGGTGGTGGTGGTGATGGTGGTGTCGCTTACATTGTTGTTGTTGTTAGATGAGATTGCACCTTTTTTGCCACATTCCAAGCTCTCCCTTACTAAAAGATGTCAGTTATCATATACTCTAAACACCAACGGCAGCTACTCAAGCCGACCACGCTGACTAACACGTATATACTTTACTTCCAACTATTTTGTTATTGTTGTTTTATTTATTTATTTATTTATATTTACAGCTAAGGAGACAGTTCAAGGGCGTAAAGAAAAATATTTAAAAAGAGCCCGCTATTTACTGAACCGTACCATCACTAACAAAAAGATAATTCATACATGGCACCCATTTTATCTATATGTACGGCCATTAACCCATAAGCGTGGTCCATATAAATCTCATTACTGATATTGCCGGAACGGGTATCAAGGGAATGGCTCAGGAAGGGGAGTTTGTAATAGGAGAGCAAGGGCAAAAAATGCGCAAATTCCTGTTCCAATAAAGGAGACTGAACACGCCATAAAGGAATGATCATAGTGGCGCCGATGTCCTGGTTAATGGTGGTGATAATGGTGATGGTGGTAGTAGTGGTGATGGTGGTGGTGGTGGTGATGGTGATGATGAACTTTTAACGACAGGGAAAATAGTGTTTGCTTGGGATGAGGAGGCGGGTGGAGCTTCAATGCAAGTCACACACACACACACACACACACACACACACACACACACACACACACACACACACACACACACACACACACACACACACATATATACACACACGGAATAAATTAATAAATACTGGCAAAGGTGACATCGTTTGCTTCTGTTGCATTGATTACTTTTTTCTAATGTGTCCTTCAGTAACATTGATAGTAGTAGTAGTAGTAGTAGGAGGAGGAGGAGAGGGGATAGTTGTTGTTCGTGGGGGTCAGGGTGGCAGCTTGTTTTTGTTTTGTTTTTTGTCGCTACATCAACATCATCACCATCATCATCAGCAAGCAGTACTCGTGTTAGGATCTAAATGCGTAAAATGTCTCTGACCTTTTCTTCACCCTGTGTACGAAAATAGATTCCCCGCGCTTTTTTTCCTTCCCGAGTCGAGTCAGTTCTATATACACCTGGCGGAGGAGCGGTGCAGGGAGCCGCGCGCCTGCATTCTTCACTTGAGAGGAGCCCCGCCGCGTGCTGCACCTCGCCCGGAGCTTGAAAATAATATGATGCTTGCTTGCTTGGCTATGGCGCACGTGGGGAAGAGAGGTGGGGGTGGTGAGAAGAGTAGGAGGCAGTGAGGTGGGGAGGATCTTCTGCGAGTCATATGAAGAAAAGTATGTGGTAGTGGAGGTGGTATTGGTGTTAGGTGGTGGTAGAGATGGTGATATCTTTGTTCTCGTTCTTTGTTGTGTTGTTGTTAGTGGTGGGGGTGGTGATGTCTTTGTTCTTGTTCTTGGCTGTGTTGTTGGTGGGGAGGTGACGGAGGTAGTGCTTGGTGGGGGTGTTGTAAGGCCTGTTTTAGTAGTGGGGGTGTGATGGTGATATCTTCCTGTTCTTGGCTGCTTTTTTATTGTGGTGGTGGTGATAGTGGTAGAGTTCGGTAGGGGTGCTTTGAGGACTGTTAGAGTAGTGGTAGGGGGTGGGGAGGTGAATTGAAATATGGCAGTGATGATGATTGTGTTGGTGGTGGTGGTGATGTAAGGTCTAATTGGGAGTAGTGATGATGGTGTTGATGATGGTGGTGATAGAGTTAGTATTCGATGGTGGTGTTTTGAGCACTGAGGGGGGAAGGCGAAGTGAAAATGGAAATGGCGTTGTTAGTGTTGGTGGTGATGTTAGGTCTATTAGGTGGTAGTAATGGTGTTGTTGATGGTGGTGATAGAGTTAGACCAGTATTCGATGGTGGTGTTTTGAGAATGGAAGGGAAGGCAAAGTGAAAATGGAAATGGCGTTGTTAGTGTTGGTGGTTATGTAAGGTCTATTAGGTGGTAGTAATGGTGTTGTTGATGGTGGTGATAGAGTAAGCCCAGTATTCGATGGTGGTGTTTTGAGAATGGAAGGGAAGGCAAAGTGAAAATGGAGATGGCGTTGTTAGTGTTGGTGGTTATGTAAGGTCTATTAGGTAGTAGTAATGGTGTTGTTGATGGTGGTGATAGAGTTAGCCCAGTATTCGATGGTGGTGTTTTGAGCACTGAGGGGGGAGGCGAAGTGAAAATGGAGATGGCGTTGTTAGTGTTGGTGGTGATGTAAGATCTATTCGGAAGTAGTGGTGGTGACGGTGTTATTGGTGGTGGTGACGCTGTCGTTCTCGTTCTCCGTCTTGGTTATCTTCCCGGATGGTGGTGGAAGTGGTGTTGTCAAGCCTATTGGTGGTGATGGGGTGGGTGGGGGAGGGGGGAGGGGGAGGACGGCAAAACAAGAGAGGGAACTTGTCAAAACCCTCACGTGGGGGCCTTACCTTGAGACCCCACTAACTAACTGCGCATCGCCCTCCTCCTCCTCCTCCTCCTCCTCCTAACCCTTGCCCCTTAACCCCATCCCTTATCCCATCCCTTTTTTTTTTTTTCTTGCCGCACCCTTCCTCATAATGATCCTCCCTTCCTCTCCCTCCCTCTATCCCCCTCCCTCCCTTCCTCTACGCCTCCCTTTCTCACTATCTCTGTTTCTCTCTTCCCAGTTAGTTTCCTCATCTTCATTCTTCTTCATTTTCTTCTTTTCTTCTACTTTTTTTTCTTATTTTTCTTCTCTTCTGCTTCTATTTCGACTTATTTTTCTTATTTTCTTCTTCTTCAGCTCGTTCTTTTACTTCATCTACTTCTTCTTCTTCTTCTTCTTTTTCTTTTGCTTGTTATTCTTTTTCATCTATTTCTTTCTCTTCCTCTTCTTCTCGTTCTTCATCTCGTTCTTCTTCTTCTTCTTCTTCTTCTTCTTCCTCTTCTTGTTTTGGGGGTCTAAAACTTCCTAATCTTCCCATTTTGCACAGCTCTTCCTCCTCCTCCTCGTCCTCAACTTTTCTCTTTCTCTCTTTGGTGTTCTTTTTTTGTTTGTTTGTTTGTTCCTTTCCGGTCACCTTCCTGTCCTTCCTCTCTCCTCACAGCCTCCCTCCCTCTCGCTCTCTCTCTCTCTCTCTCTCTCTCTCTCTCTCTCTCTCTCTCTCTCTCTCTCTCTCTCTCTCTCTCTCTCTCGTTAAAAAAAGTTTGCGAAGTGCGTTAGTTTATGCATGCAAGTCGTAGGGTACATTATATTAAGTTTAAGAGTCATAAGGCGTGGCGGAGGCGCGAGGGGGGTTAGGGAGGGGAAGGTATACGTAAGGTCGTGGTGGTCGTTAAGTCGTAGTAGTGTTGTTCCCAGCTGTATAGTGAGATGATATTGTTTTTATGTTAGTTATGTGTATTGGTATGGACGAGGTAGAGACAAGGGGACAGAAGTAGTAGTAGTTGTAGTAGTAGTAGTAGTAGTAGTAGTAGTAGTAGTAGTAGTAGTAGGAGGAGGAGGAGGAGGAGGAGGAGGAGGAGGAGGAAGAAATCTACAGAGGAAAAGGAGGAAGTATAGAAAGGAGTACATCAGGTTACACCAATACCTTTAATTAACTCACAGGTAACAGACCCAGACAAAAAATACCTGTTACCTTTAATATAAAAAAAAAAATGTGATTAATGCCAAATAAACATGACATTGTATATTTTTTTTTAAGAGGATATTACGAAGGCCGAGGATCAGTGAGTGGCGTTGCTGGTGACTGATGTTTTGTTGTGTTGGTATGGAGGGGGAGGAGGTTGGTGTTAGTGGTGTTGGTCATGGGTGTTTTGCTGGTATGGAAGGGAAAGGAGACTAGGTGGTGGTGGAATGGAGGGGAAAGGTGTGGTATCGATGGTGGTGGTCATGGGTGTTGAGCTGGTATAAAGGGTGTAAGAGGCATGGTGTAGGACTGTAGGTGATGTGGGTGTGAGTCTGTAGTGGTGTCAACATGGTGGTATGTCGTCGTTTATAGTGTGGCAGTGTCCTGGTGGTGGTGGTGGTGGCGGCTTGGTGGAGGTCGTAGCCCCGAGGCGGGAGAGACGCAGCATCATCGTCAGCATCGGCACTGGGCGGGTCGCTGAGCGGGGAGGTGGGTCGTGCCGGGTTAAAGAGAGGAGAGAGAGAGAGAGAGAGAGAGAGAGAGAGAGAGAGAGAGAGAGAGAGAGAGAGAGAGAGAGAGAGAGAGAGAGAGAGAGAGAGAATGTGTGTGTGTGTGTGTGTGTGTGTGTGTGTGTGTGTGTGTGTGTGTGTGTGTGTGTGTGTGTGTGTGTGTTTGTCGTCCCTACATGCATGGGTGGTCCCTCTTGCATTCTCCCCTCACCTCACCTCACCCCCCCGCGTCAGTGTGTTTGCTTGGCCTACTCCGGAGTGTGTGTGGAGGTGCTGCCCCCTCGCGGTGTCTCCCATTCATTCGGGCTATTACCAAACCAGACCGAGGAGAAAGGACGCAACGCAGACAGACAGTAATGAATTCCCTTAACACAAACATAAGAAGCACGCCCGCACACACACACACACACACACACACACACACACACACACACACACACACACACACACACACACACAGTAAATAGTGTTTTGTGTCTTGTCATTATAAAAGCTGAAAGTCAGCCCATAGTAAACAATGTAATTTTACTTTGTAGAGAAGAAACTAAAAACCCTTAACAAATTTTATTTTACCAACCCCATAAAAACACACGAAGGTAAATGTTTTGTGTAACTGTCTTGCACTTAATAAATGATCAAATCCAATCTATAATTAACATTGTAATTTAATTTTGTAAAGAAAGGACGCAAAAGCAAACTTAAACTATTTTCTCCAGCCCTTCTGAAAAAAGCCTACCTCGTAAACAGCATGGCTTTATTTTCTGGCGTTGAATTATTACACCTACCATGCTGTGGATAAACGTGTTTGTCTGCCTCTCCCGGGCCATGCAAATCCAATATTCATGTCTAAATCAATTTGCTTCTCGAACTACCTGTAACTCTCCCTCCGCCACCCCTTCCCCCCCTTTGCCGGGTTGCACCTTACACCCTGCCACGCCTCCCCCTACTCCCTCTTCTCCACGTCCCCCATTGGTTACGTGCTCTGAAGGCGGGAGGAGGGAGGACAGGCGGGGCGAGAGGGTGGAGCCAGTTTTTCAGCGGTGGGCTCGGCCAGACTCGTGCCATGGAACAGTAATTAAGAGGCTCAGGCTTGATAGCTTGTTACGTGGTGATGGGTCGGGCGTGGCTACCCAAGGGCTGCGGGGGGCGCGTGTGTCCCGGTAACAGGTAAAAAGGACTGATGAGACAGGTGTGACGAGGGGAGAGAGAGAGAGAGAGAGAGAGAGAGAGAGAGAGAGAGAGAGAGAGAGAGAGAGCGTGTTGCTATGTGTTATTATAAAGCACCAGCCTGCCACCATGTGTGTGTGTGTGTGTGTGTGTGTGTTGCCAGCGACCATTGGCTTCCGCGCGCATTACCTGTACTGGGGTAAGGGAGGAAGGGAAGGGGAGGCGAGGAGAGGTGAAGGGAGGGATATAAGCACCGTCTGTATGTAGTCTAGGAAGGGAGGGAATGAAGGGAAGAGGGGAGGAGGGGAAGGCATACTGCAACCCGGTACGTCTAATAAAAATAAAAATATCACACTTGCATTCATGAACACGGACGCTGCAGTAATACCATTTAATAGAGGGACGGAGGAGGGTAGGGAGGGAAGGGGAGGCGAGGAGGGGGAAGGACAAGCACGTAGGTAGGGGGTAGAGAGTTTGGGAGGGAGGGGAGGGCGGCAGCAGCGTCCGCCTGTCTCGCAAAATGTCGAGGCTGCGGCTGCTGCGTCCCGTAAGGCGAGGTTTTGCCCGCCTCGTCCTGACTGCGGCGAGAATGCGGAAGAAAAACTGCTATTGAGCGTAGAATTGATCTAATTGCGTGTTTATGTGTGTGTGTGTGTGTGTGTGTGTGTGTGTGTGTCTAGCTACATACGTCTCCGGTTACTGGCCTGCCTTCCTTCCTTTTCATGTTGATCTGTAAATATAGACCGGTGGTGATGGTGGTGGTGGTGGGCTAAAGATGTCATTGCTTCGTGGTGGTGGTGGTGGTGGTGGTGATGATGGTGGTAAGGTGTCTGCTTGTTTGTTTGCCCTCTGGTGGCGGCGCCGGGTAAGAAGAAGCTTAAGCAATCAGGCAGACACTAGGGTTTTTTTTGTTTTTGTTTTTTTTGTAGGAGGGAGGGAAGGGTAGGGCGTTGGGTCCGTGTATGTGGTTAGCTCCTGCAAACATTCCTCATCATTATCTTACCCCATCTATTTCCATCTTATTTATTCTCCAGCTGCATTTGGGATAGGTTAAGATCATCCTCCCGCTGTGCTTTCATTTTCCCACATAAACAATGCAAGCAAACGCCTTCTTTTCATGTTGCTACCGAATTTGGCGTCGGGCGAGATAATTCAGAGTTTTTTGGGGGTTTTATTATTATTTTCCTGGGCCTTTTTTTTTACCCAGATTCCCTTATTTGGTGGCGTGACCGTGGCAACTCTTTCGATTTTCCTGGCCCAGTATGTTTTTATGCCTCACCTTATTTGGCGTCGAGTTCATGTTGTATTTACCTTGATTTTCCTGGCTTGTTTTTCTCGCGCGCTCCGTTGTGGCGGCGAGCTCCGACCTATACCGTACCGCTTCTACAACTTTTCGGTCCACTTTTGCTTCATATTTATCTCGTCCAGAGCTCATTCAGTTCACTGGTTTTCCTTCGGTGACTTACTTATCCTGTACCACTCTTACCTGTTTGACCGTAATGCTTTCAGATGGTCACGTAATATTTCCAGCTGTTTTCTTACTTTGCTCATGACAGTCCGAATGTTTTCCTTTTTGTTATCTTGAGATTGAATGGAATGATATAAGAGGCCGATAATAGTGATCATGATAGTGATGATATTGAGTTTTTGTTTACGTTTTCACACAATCGGTATTCTTTTACATTTATACACATTTATTCATTTATTCGTATTTATCTGTTTTTACCTTGATTTTTTTGTTTCTTTGTTGTGTATTTTAAGATATTTATTACCCAACCCCTTTGTCCCTCCATTTCCATAATCCTCTATAGTCATTCGTCCTCTCTCTCCTTCTCTCTCATCGCTTTCACTTTCATTTTTTCTTCCTTGGCGTCTCTGGTATTTAGAGGCTGCTGAACAGGCGGCTTATAGACTCCGCACGCCTCCCTCTCTACCCGCTTCGCCTCCTATAATAATAATAATAATAATAAAAGTGTACCATTAATAAAGTCTTTTCTTAATATGTTTGTATACTCAGTTCCTTATTAGATTGTAAGGACGAGTTGATAAAAAAGATTAAACGTTCACATTTTTCCCTAGTTATTAATTTGAAGCCTTCAGTCAGTGTGTATGTAGATTTTATGAAGGCAACTGACGTACATTGTTCCCCATTGAACCGTATTATACTCCTTTCTTTTCTTTTTCTTTCCTTTTTTTTTTACGTGTGCCAATGCGACGGAGATGGGCACCGCAGCCACGCGCAGCATATACACCCATCTTCACCTTTTACCTATTTACGTGACAATGATAATAGTGCTCCGTTGACGCATCTCTGGCACGCGCGCTTTCCTTTTCTCTCTTTTTTTTTTTTTTTTTTTTTCCGTGTCGCTACTATTATGGGCGCCGCGGAGGTTCGGGCGGAGCAGCAAAACATACACGGCAGAGTATTTATAGCGATCGGTGGTATTTCCCGGCGGTGCTCACGACTCCCAGGCCTCAGTGTTGCTTTTGGGGTCTGAGGCTGAGCAGGAGTAGTACAGGATGGAGGAGGAGGAGGAGGAGGTGGTGGTCTATACAAGGTTACGGTGATATCAAAGGACGCTGGAGAAGAAGTAGTAATGCCGTGTGTGTGTATGTGTGTGTGTGTGTGTGTGTGTTCGAGGTAACGCATGATTGAGCAGGAGGCAGTGAGTTACTCCTTTGGTCGGTGGTCATTACAGTCACGTCAGAAGAAACACCTTGCGGTCCAGACATTGTATTGGGATGATTTATACGAGGACTTTATGGCTGGTATTACAAGACACTTTGCCTTCTCACATCAGCTATATCTAAAGGTCAAAGGGGGGTCAATCAGGTTCTAATGAGTGGGGTTTTTTTATGCTCAGGGTACAGAGGAAGGATGAAACTACCACCAGGGTCATAAAACTACCCCTGGAAATGCCCACAACTCCTACGAAAGCCTTGTCAAATATGTGTTCTTGGGCGGCGAATGTCTCATAATACGACCCTAACTATTTATCTCCACCTATTTATCTATCTGTATTTATCTATTATACGGAGCGTCGCAGTTCACTTAACACCGTCACACCTTGACCTCCACCACCCCTCAACACTCAAGATAGGGAGACTGATAACAGGAGGGAGGAGGAGGAGGAGGGAAGTATATCTCTAGTTGTGACGAAGTTGAGTCCAGTGACGTCTTCCACCCCCGCTTCCTCCTCCTCCTCTTCCTCCTCCACTTTCTTCAGCCTTTTCCTCCTTTAGCTTACTTCCTGATCCGCGTCCTTACTCACTACCTGAAGTATTGGTCACCCTTGCCTTATCGGAGAGAGAGAGAGAGAGAGAGAGAGAGAGAGAGAGAGAGAGAGAGAGAGAGAGAGAGTTATCTATAATTACCTGTTCACTTCTGCGTCCATTTTTGTTGGCTATCTCTACACACAAAGACGTCATTCATATCTTGTAAGGCTCAGGCCAACGTGCTTCTTATCACCTCTTCTCTTTACCTGCGTCAGTCAGTCACGTTTGTCTGTCCCTCCCTTTTACCCTTTATCTCGATCCTAAACCGTGACTCCTGAAGTGCACGAAACAAGCCTATATTGACCATCTTAACCATAACAAAAAGAGGGAGAAAACATATATACTAAATGCTCCTTCATATCACCATAACCAACCCAACGAATACGAAGAATATAACGAACTAAACAAGCTTACTGATCATCATGACCATAACGAAGAGAGAGAGAATCATGTAAATACAAGATGCTCCTTCCTTCACATCAACCTGCTTGGTCCTCCCTTACTCCCTCACTCCCTCCCTTTTTTTCAGCATTCACTCTTCAGCGTCCTTCATTCTCTTTCTTACTCTCCTTACATTTCCTTCCTTACCTTTTTTTTTATCCCACCTTTTCTCTTCTCAGCCTTCAGTCTCCGTCCTCCCTCATCCTCTTTCTCCCTCTACTTCCCTTTCCTCCCTTACCCTTTTTCTCCCTCCCTCTTGTTCCTCCTTCACTTACGTCCTTCATCCTCTCCCTTTCCTCAACCATCACTCCTCCCTTTCTCCCTTTCACTCTTCATCAGTCACTCCTCGTCCCTCACCCTCCCTTTCACTCCTTGGCCCTCCCTTTCACTCTCCCTTGCATTCTTTTAATCCCTCACTCATTCCCGTCCTTCACCTTCTCCCTTTCACCCATGGAGGTATTAAGCCCTTTATACCTCCATGTTTTCACCCCTCCTTGGCCATCCCTTTCATTCTTCATCCATCAATTAATCCCTCACACATTCCCGTCCCTCACCTTCTCCCTTTCACTCCTCCATGGCCCTCCCTTTCTCTCCCTCCCACTCATTCTTCATCCCTCTCCCTCCCTCCTATTCTTCAGCCATCACTCCTCGACGTCCCTCACTCTCCCTCCTCCTCCTCGGCCCTCCCTCACCCTCCCACCCTCTCCCTCCCTCTCTCCCGTCCTTCACTCCCGCCCACCTCCCTCATCACTGTCCGTAATGTCCACCGCCTCCCTCCCTCCTCCCCCTCCTCCTCTCTCGTTTACGTGATGCTGACCGTACACGTGACTGTCCTTCCTCCGCTACAACGCAGGAGAGAGAGAGAGAGAGAGAGAGAGAGAGAGAGAGAGAGAGAGAGAGAGACAGACAGACACACAAACAGGCACACATATTCCTCTTAGACAATAACCAAAACAGAGAGAGAGAGAGAGAGAGAGAGAGAGAGAGAGAGAGAGAGAGAGAGAGAGAGAGAGATTCCATTTAGATAATAACAAAAAATTCTTACCCCTCGAAATGTGCTGGGGTTTTTTTTTCCTGTTGGTATTTAAGTTGTTGTTTTTTTTCTTTCTTTTTCCATCCGGTGGGATTTCTGGTATAGGACATTTCCCCTTCCTTAGTTAGAGGTCATCGACTTTTTTTTCCCTCTATATTCTTTACAACTCACAAAGAAAATTTTTTTTTTTTTTTTTTTTCTTTTACATTGTCGGTGCAGGCGAACGAACACTTCCCTTGCTCTCTCTCTCTCTCTCTCTCTCTCTCTCTCTCTCTCTCTCTCTCTCTCTCTCTCTCTCTCCAACAGCTGAGAGAGAGAGAGAGAGAGAGAGAGAGAGAGAGAGATGATAGTGAACTTGCAGTGGTGAAGAAGGGGAGAGCTGTTGGTATGATGGTGGTATTTTTTTTATATTGGTGATGATGTATTGATGGTGATGACTAGTCCGGTGGTGATGGTGGTGGGTAGCAAGCATGTAAGAGTATAATGAATGTTGAATATGGTGTTGTTAGTGGTGGTGTTTTGGGTTGTGATGGTGGTGTTAGTAGTGGTGGTGGTGGTGGTGATGGTGAGGAATAAGTGATGAGTGTGGTGGTGGTTTGGTGGGTGATGATGGTGGTGGTGGTGATAGTGGTAGTGTGTACGTAGTGGTGGTGGTGATAGTGGGAGTCTTGAAGTGGTGTTAGAAGTAGTGATGGTGGTGGTTTTGGTGAGTGATGATAGTGGTGGTGATGGTGGTGATAGTGGGCGTGTCATGGTGGTAGTAATGGTGGTGGTAGTGGTGGTGGTGGTGGAGGTGGAGGTGGAGGTGAAAGGACAGTATTTTGGGGAAGTCCTTGTGGGTGTGGTGTTGTTATTGCTGTTGTTGTTCTTGGTGGTGGTGGTGGTGGTGATAGTGGGCGTGTCATGGTGTTGGTAATGGTGGTGGTGGTGGTGGTGGAGGCGAAAGGACAGTATTTTGGGGAAGTCCTTGTGGGTGTAGTGTTGTTATTGCTGTTGTTGTTGTTCTTGGTGGTGTTGATGGTGGTTGTGGTGGTGGGTGTGTTATGGTGTTGGTAATGGTGGTGGTGGTGATGGTGGTGGTGGAGGCGAAAGGACAGTATTTTGGGAAGTCCTTGTGGGTGTGGTGTTGTTATTGCTGTTGTTGTTGTTCTTGGTGGTGTTGATGGTGGTTGTGGTGGTGGGTGTGTTATGGTGATAGCAGTAATGGTAGTGGTGATGGTGGAGATGACAGGACCATTATTTTGGGGGAAGTCCATGAGGGTGTAGTGTTGTTGCTGTTGTTGTTGTTGTTGTAGGTGGTGGTGGTGGTGGTGGAGGGCATGATGCGAGTGTTGTGACGGGGAGTATGTATGTGTGTGTTCAGTCTTGATGGGGGCAGGGGGGGAGGGGGGCAGTGTGTTGTGATGGATACGTGAGTGTGTTGTAACTCGATGCTGTGCAGATGGTCTAATCGTAGCTAAGACCACCACCACCACCACCATCGCCACCACCATCCTCACCACTACCACCACTGCCATCACCATCGCCACCACCACCATCAACACCACCACCACCACCACCACCACCATCGTCACCATCAACACCACCACCACTACCATCACCACCAACACCATTTCTAAACTATTATTTTGTTGATGTTATAATACGAATGCTAATCCTGTCACGATTGTTGATATTATAGCTTTTCAACACAACCACCACCCTCATCAATAGCAGCAACAACAACAACAACAATAACAACAAGGGGAACTTTAAATTCGCCACAACAAAGTTACATAAACATCAAACACCAGCAGGAAAAAAGTCATCGCCACTTGACATAACAATAGCACCACCACCACTACCACCACCACCACCACCACCACCACCACCACCACCACTACCACCACCACCATTATCAAAACAACAACGTAACGAGGACCTCAACATTTTCACTATAAACAACAACAATATCATAATTAATAACAACTAATATTAATACCCACTACTACTACTACTAATACTAATACTACTACCTCTAAAAACGTCAGGAAAAGAATAAGAAAATCCCATCAACTCACCACACCACGTCAGTCTAGTTACGTGAGAGAGAGAGAGAGAGAGAGGGAGGCACGTATGGATTCCTGCCGCACCTACAGTCTTCCCAGAACGCCCGCCCTTTTGACTTTGAGGAGAGGCCTGAAACCCCTCCCTCATTACCTTTCTCTCTCTCTCTCTCTCTCTCTCTCTCTCTCTCTCTCTCTCTCTCTCTCTCTCTCTCCCCCCCATTAGTCATTCATTATTATTATGTCGATTCTTTTTGTGTGTGTTTTATTACGAGACTTGTTTGTTTGCCCAGTTGGCGCGCGTGCTTGTGTGTGTGTGTCTGTGTGTGTGTGTGTGTGTGTGTGTGTGTGTGTGTGTGTGTGTGTGTGTGGCATCAACCAGGAAGAGCAGTGCCTATTAATATCAAGAGCAACAACAAACCGCTGAGGTGCACCAGACCACACCAGCAGGGCCACAAGATGTAGTATGTAGTGCCTCCTCCCTCGGTGCCTCCCCCTTGTGTGTATGTGTGTGTGTGTGTGTGTGTGACCTTGACAGCTGATGGTGATGATGATGATGGAAGGCTGGCCAGGCACACACACACACACACACACACACACACACACACACACACACACACACTTATGCTGTAAATCCCGTCTTGACTATTTTATTCTTGCGTTGTATGTATCAAGGAATAAAAAAAAGGAGTATGAGGAGGAGGAAATGCCCACCACTGGAAGAGAGAGAGAGAGAGGGGGGTAAACCGAGTAGCGCGCAATGCTTATTTTCTCACTTTTAAAGCTCAAGTTGGGAAAATACGTGGCTACTCTCTCTCTCTCTCTCTGTTTACCAGTGGGCAGTCTTGCATGTCAGGATGTTTGAATCTGCGACTCTTGTTTGCGTCCCACGGAGAGGCGCTGTTGGTCTGTTCGTGGCCTCCCCCCGCTGCGTGCCATCTTTGGAGTCACTGAATTACTTAAAGCAGAGGATTGACCAGGAGGAGGAGGAGGAGAAGAAAGAGGAGCACTATTATGGAAAATGTCAGTCGTGAAGGTCGAGGTTCTATTCATTGTGGCGGGTGGTAGCAGCATCTCTCTCTCTCTCTCTCTCTCTCTCTCTCTCTCTCTCTCTCTCTCTCTCTCTCTCTCTCTACTTTATCTTCTATTTCGTCTTCGTTTTCGTCTTCTTCCTCCTCCTCCTCCTCCTCCTCCTCTTCTTTTTCTTCTTCTTCATCTTTATCTTCTTCCCACTTCTAATGCTATTCCTTTTCTTCCTCCGCATTGTTCTCTTTATTCTCGCATCCATACAACTAACCAGAGAGAGAGAGAGAGAGAGAGAGAGACCCTCCTCGTAGCGGCACATGTGGGGGTCCTCTTCCTTGTACTTGGTGTCCCTGGGTGGGTGGCGAGGGTGTTACATCAGGCGGGAGGCAGCGGGAGTGTGTTGTGTTGCGTCGCGTTAGTCCGGGGCATCCCTGTACTATGTGTTGTAATGGTATCGTGCTAGTGCTTACGTCCCCTCTCTCTCTCTCTCTCTCTCTCTCTCTCTCTCTCTCTCTCACTGTTTTTCCCCCTCCTCCTCCTCCTCCCCTTCTTCCTTTCTCTTCTTCTCCTCCTCCTCTTCCTAGTTTGCGTAATTGCTTTTTTTATGTGTGTGTTTGAGGACATCCCAGTCTCTTCTTCCTCCTTCTTTTCGTTGTCTTCATATTATTATTATTATTATTATTATTATTATTATTATTATTATTATTATTATACATGATTAGCCTTACTCTTTATTTTTTCTCTCTTCTTTTGTATCTTCATATTAATTTTAATGATAGTCCTTGCTCGTATCCCTCCTCCGCCATATTCTCCTCCTCCTCCTCCTCTTCCTCCTCCTTCTCCTCTTCCTCCTCCTTCTCATCATCATCATTTGCATCCTCCGCCTCTTCCTTATTCTCTTAATTGTCATATTTTTCATAGTGCACCCCTCCTCCTCCTCCTCCTCCTCCTCCCAGCACTTCTCTCCACGTCCATCCCTTCATATCCCCTTCCAGCAGTCCTTCCCTCCTCACTCCCTCATTTATCCTTCTCTTACCTTCCTGTCCCTCACTGCGCAATCCCTCCTCTCTCTTCTTCCTTTGTATTCCGCTCACCTTCCTTCCCCCTCCATCTCACCTGTACCTACCCACCTTTTATTGACCCTTCCTCAACTTACCTATCTATCCTCCATCCCTTTCTGTAGTTGCTGTTGTTCTCCTTTTCCTTCTTCTTCTTCTTCTTCTTTTTTCTTTGTTTTATTGCTTATCCTCATTTTTTTTCTTCTTTCACTTTTATTATATGTTTGCTTTTCTTATATTTTTTTCTTTAGTTCTGGCTGTCTTAATTATTCTCCTCTCTCTGCTGTCAAGTGTGTGTGTGTGTGTGTGTGTGTGTGTGTGTGTGTGTGTGTGTGTGTGTGTGTGTGTGTGTGTGTGTGTGTGTGTGAGTGTGTGTGTGCTTGTCTTTATTCCTCCTCCATGGTTGTTTTCCTTACTGATTCTTTTCTTCTCTCCCGTCAGTCTGTTCTCTCTCTCTCTCTCTCTCTCTTCCCCTGCCAGATTTGCTCTTTTTTTTCTTTTTTTCTTTATTAACCTTCATTTCTTCCTTTTCCTTCCTTTCTCCTGTCAGTCTCCCTTCCTTTCTGCTTGACTTTCCTTCCCTTTTCCCTTCCTTCTTTATTCCTCCTTCCTTCTCCCCTTTTGCCCCTTCTTTATTCCTCCTTCCTTCTCCCCTTTTACCCCGTCTCTCATTCCCCTTCCTTCCATCCTACCCCACCCTTCCTTTTTCCTTCCTTCCTTCCTTTCTTCTCTCTCATTTTGGCCTTCCTTCTTTATCTCTCCACTTCTTCCTTTCCTCCTCTCTTCCCTCTACTTTTCTACCTTCCTTCTACTTTTCTACCTTTCTTTTCTTCTTTTCTACCTTCTGCTTTTCTTCCTTCCTTCTGTACTTTTAGCTTTCCTCCCTTTGTCCTTCTTCCTACTCTCCTTCCTTCTCCTTCGCATTTTTATCTCTTATTCTCATCTTCCTTCTCTCCTTCCTTCTCTTGCATTCTTACCTTTCTCCTCCTCATCTTCCTTCCCTCTCCTTTTCTACCTTCCCATGGCCTTACCCTCTTCCTTTCTTCCTTCTCTCGCATTCTTACCTCTCTCCCTCCCATCTTCCGTCCCTCCTTTCTTCCTCGGCCTCATCCCCTCCCCTCTTCTCTCTCCCGGCGTTTACGTAAATGACGCAGTGTTGCCAGATGGTGCAGAGGAAATTTCAGTAGATTATTGCGAGAAAATTCAGTAGGTAGGTAAAAATTCGGCAGACGCGCTTTAATATATATGTAGTGGTTCTTGTGATATATGTTATGTAGATAAAATTAAGTTAAAAAGCATTATATCAGTATTTTTTCATAACTATTTCGTGAAAAGTTGGAAAAGCAATATACAAATTATTCATGAGATTGATTAATTATTTCTGAGATTCATCAAAATTCCAGTAAATCATGATATTTCGGTAGATCTGGCAACACAGAAATGACGGTTCTTAAGTCTTTATTCTTAAACATTTTGACGGCCAAGCACACATATTTTGCAAGGCTTTCCTAGGAGTTATAGGAATTTCCAGGGGTACTTTTATGGCCCTGGTGGCAGTTTGACCCTTCTGTACCATGAACCTATAAAAAACACTCATTAGAATCCGATTAATCTCCTTTTCGGCCTTTGGAAATAGTTGATGAGTGGGGTGGAAGCCTCTGAGAATACCGTCCTTAATGCAGTCAGCGAGCGTTGCGTGGTATCCTCTCCCCGCCGCCCTTCATTACTCGTCACTGGAGGAGCCGCGGAGAGGCGACGCGGGAGCCATTACTGCCATTAGTGTCCCGCGCCGCATCGATGTCCGCCCCCGAGCACACAGACCAGCTTAATAACAGCCGTGACTCAGACCTATTTGTGTCAGCGTAAAATTATCCTTTTTATCTGCTCCTGAGGGTGAGGAACGGCGCTGGGGGGGTGCTTGCGTCCTCTGCTTGGCGCCGAGGTCGTAGACGTAGTAGTAGTAGACGTAGTAGTAGTAGTAATAAGGGGGTGTTACAGGGTGGTTTAGGTGGTGTGGAGGGCAGTTGGGGTGGAGTTGTAGAGCGGTTACAGACGGGTTGGGGGCGGCAGGTAGAGGGGGTGGAAGTGTAGAGGGAGGGTAGTTAGGGGAGGTTGCAAGGGATGGGAGGGAGGTGACAGTAGTAGTAGTAGCAGCAGCAGCAGTAGTAGTAGTAGTAGTAGTAGTAGTAGTAGTAGTAGTAGTAGTAGTAGTAGAGGCCTTTGGAAACTGCCCGCGATAGACCTTAGCATGTCGGCCCTCCTGAGGCTGTGATTACAAGGCTCGGGACTGCTAATGCCACTATCCGTCTGTCTATATTTAGCGTGCAGTGGTGAGGCAACAGGAGGCTCGGTTATGGGAGCACATAGTGAAAAGCTTTACTGGCTCCAACGGGTTAGGCTGCTGCATGAATACCAGGTGGGGAGGGACTGGCGGCGGTGTGGGTGATAGGAGAGAGAGAGAGAGAGTGTAGAGGGGAGAAGTAGGCATTGGAATGAAGGAAGAGGGAGCAGCGGAGAGCAGATGAGTGTGGAATAATTACTTCAGGAGCGGCTTGTGGGGCTGGAGGTGTGGAGGGGCGGTGGTAATGGCAGTGGTGGTGTGGAGGGCAAGTGGTGGTTTAGGTCGTGTGGAGGGCGAACAGTAGGGGTGGAGTTGTTGAGGGTGGATGGTTACAGTAGGGTTGTCGGGGTAGGTGGAGTGGGTGGAAGTGTTCAGGGTGGGTAGTTAGGAGAGGTTGTGGGGGTTGGGAGGACGCATGACAGGCATGATTCGTGGCATCGTCGCCTCGGAGACTGTGTGGCCTCCAGCGACCTCGCCCTGACCTTGCCCCGCCCGGAGGTCACCAGCAAATGGTATGGCTGTGCTGAGGGTCGGCACGAAGCCCGCCATGCAGCGACCTCTCCGGCAGGGCTCAGCAAGGCCCACTCTCCGCCCTGCCAGCCGCCGCGCCCGCCAATCCGTGCCGGTGCATTGCTACATTGGCGGGGCTATTTTAATCCGTTGTGTTCGCCGTGTCCCTCGCCCCCCGCATTAATACACCACTAATGATAGCCGTCGGGGCCTCCCTGCTGCGGCCAACCTCCAAAACTTCTGACGATGCAGACGCTGGCGCCCCTCGGCTGCCCGCGGGTGTCCACTGGCTACTGACGTGGCTGTAGGACACTCCTGCTGCTAGCCGTACACACACACACACACACATACACACACACACACACACACACACACACACATCTCCAGTCCTCTTTATCGACTTATTTTTTGTGTGGTTTGTGTGTGTGTGTGTGTGTGTGTGTGCGCGCAGTGAAGGTTGTTGAGGTCACCACTGGAGCGCCAGCCTGGAGATAGTTACACATCATTTGTCTCCACTCAATTACTCTGGTGGCTCCGAGCTGCGTTTATATAGCTTCGTTAACGTTGAGGCTCATTTATACGTGGCTGAAATGAGGGATGGGAGTGTGTGTGTGTGTGTGTGTCGAGAGCAGTGAGTAGTCTTCTGTAATAATAATAATGATGATAATGAATAAGGTGATAGTGGTAATAGTGGTTGTAGTAGAAGTAGTAGTAGTAGTAGTAGTTACGAGTATAATAAGACCGCTTTAATAAAGTACGTAGTAGATGATTCCCCTTATCAGCCGTAATGTCCCGGCCCCGAGATAGAGCTTCGGGGTTCCTCACTGGTCCAGGGCGGTGACAGGAAATAGATAACCACTTTCTTGTTTACTTCGAGCGGCCATCCACCTGTCCCTCCCTTACCCCTCCCCTCCCTCCCTCCGTCCCGCCTCTCCCGCTGCAGGGCTTCCCGTGCTGGCTGTGCCCTTGCGCCTCCCGTGTTGTGTCGGCTTTACTGTGCTCCCTCACGCCTTATTGGTGACACTGCTTAGGTAACGCGCGGTGTTTTATGCCGTGTGAAGGCCATGACGGAGGTACTGCCCTTCTGCGGCCTGGGGTGAGCGGGTATATAATCATTTGCTTCTTTGCCTCTTATGCTATATTTGTTACAGCTTGCTTTTATTCGTTTGAGGGGTCGTTGTGTGGATGTGGGTGGGTGGGTGGGTGTGAAGGGTTGGGTTGTGGTGGTGGTATTTGTGGTGCTGTTGAGGTGATGGTGCGCACAAGGAGATTTTTTCGTGGTGGGAAGAAAAAGGAGGTGCTGGAGGGGGCTGAGTGTACGTGGTGGGGGAGAGGGTGGAGAGGGGAGGTATTGAGAGAGGGGAGTGCTCGGGGTAATGAAGAGAATGAGGGAGACTTGAATGTGTTTGGTGATGATGAAGGTAAAGAGTGTGTGTGGAGGGGGAGAGGGGAGGTAGTGAAAGAGGGGAGTGCTCGGGGTAATGAAGAGAATGAGGAAGACTTGAATGTGTTTGGTGATGATGATGGTAATGTGTGTGTGTGGAGGGGGGGGGGATGGGGGAGGCGTGTGGCGTGCGGCGGGGCAGGTAAGCAGGTATGGGAGGGGCGGCGGGGCAGGTAGGCAGGTATGGGAGGGGCGGCGGGGCAGGTAGGCAGGTATGGGAGGGGCGGCGGGGCAGGTAGGCAGGTATGGGAGGGGCGGCGTGCCTCGGGTGAAGGATGCGCAACAGGATTCCGTCGTTATTTCGCTGAGAGGTTGTTACGTTTTTTCTCTTCTTTTTTAATCACGCCGCTCTTCTTTCAAGGGAACGACTCTGCATGGCATCCCAAGGCCAAGGTGACATCATTGTTTTGCTTTTTTCTCTCTGTGCAGTAAAGTTTATTCGGTCAAAAGCACTTTCTTCTATTAGGGAAACTCCTCAAGTATATTTTTAAAGGGAGGGACTTCGAGATTCCAAGGTGAAAGTGCCATCATTGTGTTCTCGTTCCTTCATGTTGACGTTCTCTGGCAGTTGTTGTTTTTTTTTCCGTGTGTGTGTGTCATTGTGTTATATTTTCTTAATGTGGACGATCTTTAGTTTTTTTTTTTTTCACAGCAGAGGAGACAGTGCAAGGGCGTAAAAAAAAAAAAAAGAAAACAATAATGAAAAATAAGCCCGCTACTTACTGCTCCTGAATAGAGTAGAGTGGCATCATTGTGTTATCTTTTCTTATGTGGACTTTCTTTAGCTATTATCATGTCATTGTGCTCTCTTTTCTCTCTATGGACGTTCTTCAGCTTTTTTTTTTTTTTTTTTTTTTTATTTTGTGTGTGTGTGTGTGTGTGTGTGTGTGTGTGTGTGTGTGTGTCGTCATTGTGTTCTGTCTTAATATATGTGAGCGCTTTTCAGTTATTTCTTTATTCATTTTTTAGTCCCATCACTGTGTTCTCTTTTCTTCATGCGTACGCTCTTCTGCTATTTTTTCGGTGCCTCGCTATTTCTTTATTCTTTTCACCCTGTCTGCGCCGCTCGTCACCTTGAGATGACTTGAGTCGGTGAACTGTGACGAACAGGTTCAATGCCGCTACAAACCTGGGCTGCCTTCATGTCCACTTAGCCAGCCTCAGTTCAGCCAGCAGTGTGAGGACGCCACGCTGGGTACGTTGATGCTCCTCCCCTACCCACGGGAAGCTCTCTACTCACAGCGACTCAGGAATTTAATCGCAGCGGGGCGTGAGTGACAGCTGCGAGGTCGTTCCGTCGTAAAATACCTCCCGTGTGAATGTGCTGAGCTTTCGGGTTCGTTGTCAGTCAGTTCTTACTCGAGTGCTTCCCTTGTGCCTGGGAACCGTTAGGGGAAGTCAAGGCGAGAGGAAGGCAAGCTGCATGACTCCAATAACACGGCTCTTAATAACAATAACATCACGAAACTTCGCACAATGGTCTGAACGTGAAGCAAAAACAGATTTATGCACCCGCTGTCCTCGCGTGCCTGCGCCGCGGAGCTTTTTCTAATATATGGCGAGGAAGCTGTTATTAGAATTATCCCTCGCGGCCTTAACTCACCCTCTTGCATGATGTGTGTCCGGCGGTTTGGTTGGGAAGGCGGTGCGGGTGTACTGTGTGTGTGTGTGTGCGAGTATGTTGAAGGAGGGAGGAATAAGGGTGTGTGTGTGTGTGTGTGTGTGTGTGTGTGTGTGTGTGTGTGTGTGTGTGTGTGTGTGACAGGGAAGAAGAGGAAGGGTATGTCAACATTTGCGTGCACCAACACTCTGCCTTCATGAGAATCTGGCAGTTATGTTTGAGTGGCGGTGCGGGTGTACTGTGCATTGTGTGTGTGTGTCTGTGTGTGTGTGTGTATGTGTGTGTGTGTGTGTGTGTGTGTGTCAAGAAGCTGGCAGCACCCCCACTCCACCTTCCGCGTCCATCCTTGAGTGGTGAGTACTTCCCTCGCCGCTGCCTCAACATGGGACGTGCCCGAGGCTCCCTGCGGGTGTGAGGACTCGTTGTAGCGCGCCCAGGCGGGGATATTGACTCAGTAAATCGAGGTGGTGAAGGCGACGCCCTCAGCCTGAGAGGCCCCATTGAGGTGCCCGGCCGCAGCTGTGCCCGAGCTGCCCCACGTCCGCCACTCACCGCCTGGGTTTCCCTCATGAAAAGACCTGAACAGTCACCCGCACAACCGCTCTCTCCTCCACCTCCTTTTTATCCTCCTCCTCCTCTTCCCCCTCCTGTACCGCCGCTGGGTCTCACAACAGTGTATTTTTACCCTTTCTCTTTCACGACATTTAGCAGCGTCCAGAGGTTGACATTGTTCCGAGCCGCGACATGATAACGAGCGCACGTTTGTTCTAAGTCTTTTAAATATTTCATGATGCGGAGAATGGAATGAAGTCCCTACTTGTCCCATATTTGGAAACTTGTTCTGTGGATGCCTGCCTCCTCGTGTGTGTACGTGTGTGTGTGTGTGTGTGTGTGTGTGTGTGTGTGTGTAGCTACCTAGAGGTCATGAACATATCAGGAACAGAAGCAAACAGGAGCCGCGGTCACTCTGGCAATCACGCTGCAACAGACCAACGCTAAAAAAGAAAGACCATTGTGTGTTTAGAGTCGACCCTGGGAGGAGGAGGAGGAGGAGGAGGAAGAAGAAGTAGAAGAAGAAGAAGAAGAAGAAGAAGAAGAAGAAGAAGAAGAAGATAAAAATAGGAAAAGAAGAACAAGAACAAGAAGAGGAGGAAGAAAAGATAAGAAGGAAGGCAAGGGGAAGCAACTACCAGGAAGCAGAAACGAGCGTGAAGATAAAAATAGGAACAACAAAAATACGAACAAAACGATGATGATGGAGTTCAAGGGGAAAAAATGGTGGGGGAGAAGCGAAGCAGCAGGAGGAAGAGGAGCCGGGCGGGGGAGGTTTCATTTTTCAGATATTGCCCAACAAGGCGTAACTAAACGGTGTGCTGAACATCCCGCTTTGTGATCACCTTGATTTATTTGCTCGTGTATTCAACATTTTTTTATATTCTCCATTTTGCCTTCTTATTCTTCCTTTGTTAGCTCAGCGGTGAGGTGGGAGTTTTGCGTAAGGAAATGTTAAAAGAGAGAATAAAGGCTTTACATGTACCACCCGGAAATTGAGGCTCTTGTGTGATCTTTTTGGTGCCGAGAGCATGATTCTGTGTTTTTGAAGTTGTGTTTTGAGGGACAGGATCCAGGGTTGTGATATGTGAAGGAGACGGAAAACTGTTATACGAGAGATTAAGAAAACTTCACAGGACGCTGTTTCCTAATCAAGCATAACAAGTTGCTGATATAATTTTTACAGCAACTGAAGCAACTCAAATGCAGAAACAAAAGACAGAAGCCCGCTAAGCGTTCCTCCACGCAAGAGAACAGAATGAGTAGCCACAAGATAAGGTCAATATCGATCTAGAGGTGCCTTGACACTTCCCACCAGAGAGAGTTCAAGTCGTAGGAAGGAGCAAAATGTAGCAAAATCATAAAATCTTAATCTGAGGCCGTAAATTCTTGATGATATTCCGTCATCGAAACACGGAAATATTGGACTAAGTGGAGATTTTTTTTAAGCATAAACGCAAATAAACAGGGAAAGGGAACTCACTCGGCTTAACGTTACCTTAGAATAATAATTAGTGTATACGTGCAGGGTTGTGGGTGAGCTGTTCTGGGAAGGCGAAGTGAAGGTGAGGTAAGACTGTGTTGCATGGTCTGTCTGTCTGTCTGTCTGTGTATACGTGAATCCCTGTTTGTAAAGATCAGGTTGGGCGACTCGCACGACCAACCAGTGTCTGTGTGTGTGTGTGTGTGTGTGTGTGTGTGTAAAGACGTATAGATGGAAGTCATTTGGGTTGTAGTCTGGGTTTGAGACACCTCCCCTCCCCTCTTAACCCCTCTTCTCTCTCTCTCTCTCTCTCTCTCTCTCTCTCTCTCTCTCTCTCTCTCTCTCTCTCTCTCTCTCTCTCTCTCTCTCTCTCTCTCTCTCTCTCTCTCTCTCTCTCTCTCTCCTCCCCTATCAACCCCTCTTCACACTTCTCCCTCTTCTCTCTCTCCTCTTCTTCCCTCCTCTTAACCCGTCTCTTTCTCTCCTCTCCCTCTTCTCTCTCTCTCTTCTTCTCAACCCCTCTTTCTTCCTCTCAACCCCGCTTCCTCTTCTCCCTTTTTTTTCTCTCTCTCCTGTTCTCTCCTCTTAAGCCCTCTTTTTCCCTCATTTAACCCACCAACGTAGAAGTAACATGACCCGCCTCGGCAGTCACTTATCTCCCCTCGGTGACCTCCCCCTCAGCCAAGGTCATCCCGGAGGTCACACTCGCTACTCCGGCGGGGGATTTATCGTGTTTTTAGAGGCTCGGGGCGGCGGTGCGTCGTTGATCTTGCTCGCCTTACTGTAATACCGGAGAAGCGGGAGTATTTTTGTACCCTGAGAGCCATAGAGAGTGTAGTATCTCTCTCTCTCTCTCTCTCTCTCTCTCTCTCTCTCTCTCTCTCTCTCTCTCTCTCTCTCACTGCGTCACGTGGCTTATATAAGTGAGCGCCCCACTTTGCCACGCACTTAACGACTCATTAGTGATGGCGATAATATAAATAGTAATAATAACAATAATAATGGTAATGACAGTGGTAGTAATATGAGGAGGAGGTGGAGGAGAGAGTGAAGAGAAAGGAAGAAAAAAATATACGCATGAGGAAGCACCGTGGAGAGGTCGTGTGTGTGTGTGTGTGTGTGTGTGTGTGTGGCGGTAATGAGATGACCATTCACGGTTATTGGACACTGAGCGTTCGTTGGTGGAGCGTCGGCCGCGGTGATAATGACAAATAATTGGTAAGTCACGGTATTATCATCGTTGTTGCTGTTTTTTATTATCATTACTAGAAGGAGAAAGTACGAAAAGTGAAGCCGGATCAAATGTCGTCGCCCTTTGGTATTATGTGTCATTATTATTTGTTATTATTATTGTTGATATTGTTGATATTGTTTATGTATTTATTGTTTCTGCTCATTTTCATTCTACTATAACACCTAAACTACACTGCTGCCACTACCATACTACTACTACTACTACTACTACTACTACTACTACTACTACTTCTTCTTCTTCTTCTTCTTCTTCTTCTTCTTCTTCTTCTTCTTCTTCTTCTTCTACTACTACTACTACTACTACTACTACTACTACTACTACTACTACTACTACCACCACCACCACCACCACTACTTCTACAACCTACTTCACCACCATCACCAGAACCACAAACCAACACAAACACAAGACCAGCTAGTACTCAAAGGAACCAGTAGGCCGAAAGTTAACGGAATGTAAAGTAAACGACGATACAAAAGGCTAGACACACACACCTACCTACTTACTTACTTACGGTCGAGGGGGGGGGGGGGGGGAATTAGGTCCTGATGGTGTCAAGGCGGCGAGGTCAAGGCGCGGGTACTTTCATCCCCGCAATATTTTTTTTTTTTTTTCCTGACCTTGTTGCTTCATTATGATTTTACCTCGTTTTGCGTTCTTTTTGTTTCGATTGTGTAATTTGGTCTGGATCTTGTCATGGAGGGGGGGTGGAGGGAGGAGGCGTAAGTCATGTCTGTGTGTGTGTGTGTGTGTGTGTGTGTGTGTGTGTGTGTCGGCGTATTCCTCTTAGCCGGGCACCATCTCCAGCAAGGCCACTCACCACACTCATTCATTACCAAGTTTGGGCTCCCCGTCCCTCTAACTCCCCCTCTCTCCTGCTTCTCCCCTCCTCGCCACCATGCCTCTTCCTTCTCACTTCTACACCCTCCAAATCTTCCCCCACCCACTCTCTCCTTTTTCTGCCCTCGTCACCATGGTCCCCTTTCCCTCCCTCTCTCTCCCTTATGTTGTTGCATCCCTTTACCCCTTCCTTCTCCCCCGTATCCCTCCCCTCCCTTGACCACTCCCGTTGCAACACCCCCCCTGCAGCCTGCCTCTCACCAGGTACCGGAAGGCCGCTCTCATGGCCATCTCTCCGCCGCCTATGCATCGCCGCGCCGCACCAGGGCCACCACCACCACGCCTGCACCTCGGATGGCCCTCTGCCAAGTGCCCCCGGCCCGCAAAGTTTCACCCAGAGAATGCCGGGGTGTTTTCACTTGCAGGGAAATGTCTTTGTGTTGTACTCAAACCGATCGTATTTGGGCGGTGAGGACCGTGTTGCGCGGGGTGGCAGGGGAGTCTCGGTCTCACGGAGGTGCCAAGGAGTGCCACGGAGGAGCGTGCGAGGAAGACAGCAGCTGATAAAGCCTAAACAGTGTGAGCCAACCGCGAGCCAGCTAGTCTTGGCTGGTGTAGCGGCGGCGCGGTCCCAGTTTTCTCCACAGTGAGCCCAGTCAGCTGCCTCGGCACGGCTGGTGGTTGGTAGTGTTCATCGGGCGGCTGTGTTGTGCTGACGTGCGATCAGTCGCTCTGCGCGGTGGGCCGTGTGCCGCGCAAGCCCTCGTGTGTGTTGGCGGTGGGATGCCAGTGTTAGTGTCTTATGGTGTGAGTCTACACCCTCCCTGCAAGCCACTGTCCACCCAGCAGCCCTACAGCAGGCGGTGATAGTCCTTGATCCACCTGGCTGGCTCTCCACCATGTATGCAGCCGCCACGCGAGAGATTCTGGGCTAGCATCACGGAGTCTGTACTACTGTAGTGAGGGCCGAGTGTGTGGCGGTGTCATGTGTTCGTGAGGGTGTGTGAGGGCAATGAAGTATAGTAAGGAGAATTCCCCTAGCGGGATGTTGGTGCCACTGGAATGCAACAACCCAAACATACTGATGAAGGGCGACAAGAACGTGGCCGCGGCCCGCGCCCTCCAGAAGGAGCGCCGCAAGAACAAACGGCGCGAGAAGGAGAACCTGTGGAAGAGGAATAACCTCAGGAATGCCATGCAGGAGCCCATCGTCATGCACTACCCAGCAAGGTAAGAAAGCCCGCCACGCCTACCGCTCTCCCCCGCACCAACCGTCCCGCAACATTAGGTGACCTTCCACGGTGTCCTGTGAACCGCAACTGTTCATTCTTACGGATAGAGGCTCGGTGATGATAGAAAAGTTCCATGAATTAGGGATAGTCTCGAAGGAAGGTCAGGGGCGTGGAGCGCAAGAACGAGGCGTGACTTGGCCCTTATACGGCATAATGGCCTGCTTAAGAGCCTGAGAATATCACTGTAAGGGCGAAAGGCGGACACGCTCGCTGGTGGCCGGGCACGTCGAGGGAGTGGGAGGAAAGCAAGCACCCGTGGGAAGCGTGCATGGGGCAGGAGGAGTCGTGCCCTCGCCCATGCCGACGTTGTGGGCTGGACGCGTCAATGTGCAGATAAGAAACGTCACTTTTTGTGATGGAGACTTAAGCAGAATGTCAAGACCCGTGGCGGTGCGTGTGTTCTTACTGAGAAGGACAATACGAGATCTTTATATAGGTAAATTTCAGGCCAGGATCACAACCACGCCCCTGCCCTCGCCGCCCCCACCCTGAGTGAGAGGCGAGGGTCAGGCAGGTCACCAAGGGGAAAGTCTCAAGCATGCTAGCACGGAGCGAGGGGAGGGAGGGAGGCTGGGTGAAGGGGACGCAATAACATCTTAGTTTCTTCTTAAGAATGTGAGACTGCAAACTTGTAGAACCAGTAAGGGAGGGAAAAGAATGAGGGAGTAAAGGACACGGGAGAAACGATTACACAGAGAGAGAGAGAGAGAGAGAGAGAGAGAGAGAGAGAGAGAAGGAGGGGATGTGCTAGTCTATATATCCTTCATCACATTCTTTCGCCCCCTCCCTCCCTCCTTCCCTCCGCCCACGCGTATCGTTAATTAAACACCCATTCATTCATTAACGTGCCTTTCCTTCCTTCTCCACACTTGCTTTACCCGGTATTCACTCAACTGTTTTCCTCCTTCCGTTACCTTCTTTTTCTTCTTTATTTAATTAACACGTCTTCTTTGCATACACTTCCCCGGCATCACCTAACAGTTTTCCTTCCGCTTCTTTCTTCTTCGTTTATTATAGTTTTTTTATTTTTCTCTCTCTCTCTCTTATATTTACCTGCCTTGCCTAACGTTTCTTTTCTTTTCCTAGTTCCTCCTCGTCGTCGTTCGTCAGTCAGTCCTCATCCGCCGTGGCTGCAGCGCCTTCCCTTATTTTGTAATCTACTCGCCTTTGTCCCTCTCTTCTCGGCCGCTCTCTCTTGCATAACGCTGGACATTCTCTCCTCCTCCTTCTCTCTCTCTCTCTCTCTCTCTCTCTCTCTCTCTCTCTCTCTCTCTCTCTCTCTCTCTCTCTCTCTCACACACACACACACACACACACACAGAACCACAAAGGAGAGAGAGTTCTGATGAGGTTTTATGGGGATCGGAGGAGGCTGCAAGGATATGAGGCATGGAAAAAAGCCAGAGAGAGAGAGAGAGAGAGAGCACACCACACTCACATCCGCCTACCATACTTAAAGTGAAGGCCTTGGCTCAGCGTGGCTCTCGGGCGGCTGCGTGTGGTAAGGTAGAGAGGGAAGGAAGGAAGTGTCGGGCTGCTGCAAGGCAAGGCTGACTGCTAGCTGGACGGCCTGGCAGCTGCGGGTCCGCCACGTCCACAAGACCCACGCCGATGTTGAGGCTTTGTTATAGAGGCGAGGCAGGTGTGTGTGTGTGTGTGTGTGTGTGTGTGTGTGCATCAGAGCCCAGTTATTCCGGTTTCTGTGCCTTAAATAACTATCCTGTTGTGTCATTGTTTCAGTAGTACTTTTTTGTTGTTTTTTCCTGTTTTATGTTGTAATGGTATCCTTCGACATTCAGAGAGAGAGAGAGAGAGAGTTTATTTTTGAGCTCAGTTGCTGATCTCCACTCGATAACACTTACTTGACGACTTGAATGCTAAAAAAAAGTGTGTCCAGAATAAAAATGATAACCAGTGCACCAGCCAGCAAAGTGTGGACAAGAAAGGCATCGTCGTGTTGAAGTCATGCACACCTTCGATATTTCTATTTACCTGTCAGATTTTTTTTTTCTTTTTACTCTTAAGTCCTTGTTGCTTATGTTTATACTGTCCCCGCCTACCTATATAATGTACCCTTGGCCGCTCCCTCGTGTGTGTGTGTGTGTGTGTGTGTGTGACGCGCAACAACTTGTATAATGATGCATGATGATATATTACAACTGGAGGGACAATGTTCTCCTTTTATTTGAGTTAGTGGCACATGATATTATTGGCTTTATTTATGGAGCTCGGTTGTTCGTTTGCTTTTGTCTGTTTCTCTTGGTGTTCAGTTTCTCCCTTTGTTCCTTTTGTTGAAGCTATTCCTATCTATCTATCTATCTATTTATCTATCTAACCTCGTATTACTAACATCTTTATCTTCCTGTATGTTTATGTACCTGCTTATTACATCTATCTTACCGCATTATCTTCCTGCTAGCTTACCTATTTACCTTTTTACCTGCCTATCTACCTATCAGACTATATTTGAACTACATATCTAATCTATTTATATACTTCTATTATCTTTGTTTGTTTGTTTGTGTGTGTGTGTGTGTGGTTTATGGTTTCGTTGTTGCCGACTGGGACCCAAGTGGAGGATTGTCTCACGATGATCAGGCGGCGGGCGAGTGAACGTGGCCGGCGGGGAAAGGGTTGGGCCGCGCCGCGTGTGTGCTGCTCCCTCAGCCTCCCACGACTGCCGTGTTGCTGGCGGGCCCACGTCACTCCCTTGTTTGCTCTGCTCTGCTCTCTCTCTCTCTCTCTCTCTCTCTCTCTCTCTCTCTCTCTCTCTCTGAATGTCGTGGAAGTATGTATTTCGTCTTCTTCTGCTTGTTCTTGTTTTTCCTCATCCTTTCGATTTCTCATTCTTCGTTTTCTTTGTTTTTTTTGTTTTTGTCATCTTGTTTCTTCGTAAATTACTCCTTAATTTTATCCTACTTTTCTTATTGTTATTATTCCTCTTTTACGTCATCCTCTTCTCGTTATCTTTTTTTTTTACTTTTTTTCTTCTTTTTCTTCTACTACTTTTTCATCATTTTCTTATTTTTCATCATCATTATTTCTTTTTCTTTCTCCTCCTCCTCCCCCTTCAGACAGCGCGTGCTGATATAAGGCATACTTGCTCACCTGACATTCCCAGGTGTCACATAAAATATCAAAACAACAGTCGACTGGCCGCCCTGAACCTGCTATTTTTTTACTGTACAGCGGGGGGGATACGTTTGTTGATCTCCATTTGTCCTCCGTAACACATTATTATTATTATGTTGTTGTTGTTGTTGTTGATAGTAATGGCAAAAGTGATGTGTGTGTGTGTGTGTGTTTTGTGCGGCAGAGTCAAGTTCTTGTTGACATTGAGGAGAAGCAGTAGAGGTGTCGGTATGGTCTCCCCTTCTCCCCTCCCCTCATCTCTCTCGCTCTCGCTCTCACCTGCCCGCCATATTAGAAGCGTGGGACATGCAGGAGGGCACGTCAGGAGGCCCGGCGGCAGGAAGGAAAGACATGGAGGGCAACGCAAACATCATCGTCATCATCATCCGTAGCAGCAACAGCATGAACATGGAAGCGGAGAGGAAGTCTTTTTTTTTTTTCTCCTGTTTTTCATCATTATTCATGTTTAAGGAGAAGGTCGGTCATGAAGGTGCTGAAGATGTGTGTGTGTGTGTGTGTGTGTGTGTGTGTGTCGTGACCAACGCTTCTACTGGCCACAACGTCTCCAGCTTCCCACGCCTTTTTCTTTCTTTTTTATAGCATCCCGCCGCCCTCCCACACTGTCGCGGGCCCCATCAAGTCCTCTTTACCCCGAGGCACACACTCAATTGTTTTTTAACTCCCCGTAATTGAGCGGGAGGCGTGGGAGGTGCGCAGTGTGGTCTTGGGTCACGGCGGGAGGCACGGAGGGAGTGGTGGTATATTTGTCTTTGTCGGCGGTGATGTAAGCGACCTGAGGGCAGCCGCGGTGAATGTGTGCTGCTTGGCCTCCACCTCCGCCCCGTCCATAGCCACTCCCCTGAGGCTGACCTGCTTTGTGGCCGAGGAATGCATAAGTCAGTATAGCGGTGTTGTAAAAAGTAGTAAGCGTCGCGTCATGGTTTGGGAAAAGTGTCTTACTGATACAAAACAAGAAAAAAGGGAAGTGTCTACTGGCCCACATTATGTCTTTGTGCGTGTGTCTGTGTCAGTCTCCTTTGAAAGATTGGGTGTGTGTTTGCGTGGCAGCTTATGTGTATATGGAGTACGTGTGTCTGGTTATGTGTGCACTTTCCGTGGGCCAATACAAGGGTGGGGGAGGCTGGCAGTGCATTACCATGTGTAAAATGTGTCGAATGTGTTACAGGTGGGCTGCCAGACTTGCACAGGAATATTCATGTCGCAGTGTGTGTGTGTGTGTGTGTGTGTGTGTGTGTGTGGCGCGAGGCATATTTTTACAAGTAACCGCTCATGCAAAAAAGCTGCAGCATGCTGGGCCGCGTGCCCCTCCGTGCCCCTCTCCCCACGCCTGCCCTTGACTCCCACTCGCCCGCGGTGCGCGCCGCCTCCCTCCCTTCCTCTTCGTTCAAACAGGTTGTTGCGGCTGGTTCAGAAAAAGAGAGTTGGCTTTCCGGTACATATTTGAACGTTAGCTAAGTAATGTTTGTTGATTCAAGAAATCAGATAAAGGCTTGCCGCCCTTGTTTCCCCGTCAGGTTGTGAAGGTGTTGGCCGTCTTGTGCACCAGTGAAAGGGTCGTAGGTAGAGATGCCCTGCCCGCGGAGGGCACGTGAGGGCGGGAACAGCCCTGAGGTGCGGCCGGGAACCACCCAGGAAAAGTTGGTGGCGCTGCGGGCAGCTGCCCGAGGCTGCCCCGGAGTTGCCTCTCACGTCAGCCCGTCGTGGGCCAGCACCACCGCCTTCTAGGGCAACATAGCACGCCTGCGCCGCCTCCACCGTTGTCTGACGAGGCAAACCAGACACACAGACTCTGCCGCGTTCTATCAGTGTCTGGCCCTCCTCGCTGACCTTCACTCGGCCATTCACAATTTAGGTTCCGGCCGCCAGCTGGAGGGCACCTGGGCTCAGAGTGAGGAGTCCAGAGTGGCCCCACCTTCCGTCTGTCTTATATTTCCCACACTCCTCACACCCACCCTGATCCTGCTCCTCACATCTCCTTTCCACCCTCGGCAGCTGAAGTCGAAACAAATAGGGACGCACGCGCCGTGCCGCAGCTGACGGTCCTCCCTGGAGTGCTTTTTCCGACTCGTCCTGTTGCTGAAAGTGCGATTGCGTCGACGAGAGCAGCGCTGATCGTCGGTGCTCCTCGCGGAGTGAAAGTCTGCCGGCGAGCATGGCGCGTGAAGCTGCTCGTTATGACCGCTGGTTACGTCCTGAGTTGAGTGGTCGGCAGGGACGAAAAAAGGTTAGGTAACAGAGGGAAGAAAGAGCCGCCGGGGGTACACACCTGCGGCTGTTGCGAAATAAGGCAGGTGTGGGGCGCTTTGTGTCTTTCCTTCCGTCCTGTGCTGCGGTGGAGGGCAGGTGTGGGCCGCGGCGGGGGTGTTGTGGGGGGCGGGATGGCAGGCTTGGGGACGGAGGCTTCGGCGGCGAGGGATGGAGGCCCTCAGGTGTAGGTCGAGATGAAGGTTTTGTGGAGATTTCAGGTTTGCCGATTAATTATTGAGCATTAAGGTTGGGTACTTAGGTTAGTGTGTCACCGGTGCCGGGAGGCGGGGACCGAGGGGGAAGGGCAGAAAGGGGAGGGGTGAAAGAAGGGTGTCGCCACGCCACCATCAGCATTGCGTGGCACCTGTGATGCCGCTCAGCTCAGGCACTTTCCCGACGCCACGTCCTTTCCCTTTTTACTAAGCGCCACTCCACCCCCTCCCCCTTCAGGCTCGTGCTGCGACCTCCCTCCCCTCTCCCTCTTCCGTCACTCCTGCTGGCTGTTCCCCCTCCCCCCCCTCCCCCCGCCTCTCCACCCGTAGATAGCAGTGCCAAGAACCCAAATATGGAGTGAATGTTTCCGCCTGTGTGTGTGTGTGTGTGTGTGTGTGTGTGTGTGTGTGTGCGCGCGTACGTGTCTGTGTGTGTGTGAGAGAGAGAGAGAGAGAGAGAGAGAGAGAGAGAGAGAGAGAGAGAGAGAGATAACTCGTGATGCCAAATAAGATGAGGCGCGTGTGACCCCCACCACGTGCCCCTCTCCCCTCACCCTATCCCCCCCCCCAGCACCACCGCCCGCACAACAGTTACGCAGCGCCGCCGAGGAACCTAATAAGCCGAGGAAGGAACTAAGTAGTGGGGAGGGGGGTGGAGGGGGGAGGGAGGGAGGAGGAGGAGGGTAACAAGGGAGCGGGTGAGGGTGGGGGGGGTGACGAGGAAGTCTGCACCGTCGAAGTACTGTGTGTGTGTCTGTGTGGGCGGCCTTGGTAGCGGTGAGGGGGTGAGGAATGGGGGCGGGTCAGGAGAAGGCACTAGCAGGAACGCCATTCAACTTCATTCATTCAGGCGCAATCACTATCTTCACTATTATTATTATCATTATTATTATTATTATTATTATTATTATTATTATTATTATTATTATTAGTGGTGGTGGTGGTGGTGTCGTTATCATCATTAGTTGCAATATAGCATTAGTATTATCTCATTTACCTTTCACTTCTTCTCTTCCCCCTCCTCCTCCTCCTCCTCCTCCTCCTCTTCTCTAATTAGAATTCTTCCTTCATTTCACCTCTCTCCTCTTTTCCTTTCCCACTCTTCCTTCTCTTCTTCCTGTTCCTCCTTTTCCTCTTCTAGTGTTTATCCCTCTCCACTTCCTGCTTCACCTCTCTCGTCTTTTCCTCTTCCTCCTCCTCCTCCTCCTCCTCTTCTCTTATTAGCATTCTTCCTTCATTTCACCTCTCTCCTATTTTCCTTTCCCACTCTTCCTCCTCTTCTTCCTGTTCCTCCTTTTCCTCTTCTAGTGTTTATCCCTCTCCACTTCCTGCTTTACCTCTCTCCTCTTTTCCTCTTCCTCCTCCTCTTCTCTTATTAGCATTCTTCCTTCATTTCACCTCTCTCCTATTTTCCTTTCCCACTCTTCCTCCTCTTCTTCCTGTTCCTCCTTTTCCTCTTCTAGTGTTTATCCCCCTCCACTTCCTGCTTCACCTCTCTCCTCTCTTCATCTTCCTCCTCCTCCTCCTAGTCGTTATATTTCCTCTCAGTAACCTTCCTTCTTTCAATCCCTCGTCTGTCCATCTTTCAGCCAGCAAACCTTTCACACCACCTTTAGAAGAAAAATAATAATGGCAGCAAAAAAAAAACGGCCGTACACGTCTAACCTCTCTGCCTGTCCATCAACCAGCCAGCCTGTCGGTCCTGTATTAACTTCCTGTCTGTAACCTTCCTTCTTTCAATCCCTCACAGTCTTCCTTCTTTCCCCCCATCTTCCTTTTCCCTCATTCTTTCCTTCCTCCCTCTTTTCATTTTTAACAGCAAGGGAGGCAGCTCAAGGGCAAAAAGCAGAAAAAACAGCAACAAAAAAGTTCGCTGTACGCTCCTCTGACGTAATAACCCGAACCAGAAGCCAAAAGAGAGGTCAATTTCAATATCGCATCCCATCTAAACACGTAACCAACAACTGACTGACCTGTACGATTATATATTTTTAGGTCGACTCTTATTCTCTCCTTTTTTCTTTCGGGTTCTTGCACCAAAGAGGGCCGGCGGGGTGGAGTGATGAGGTTTCCCGATGCAAGTGTTCCTGTTTAGCGTCCGTGGCTTCGGGCGGGGATGGTCTGCGTTGTTTGTGTGTTGTGTTCCCGTAATTGTCCGCAGTGGTGGTGGTGGTGGTGGTGGTCCGAGGCATTAAGTGTGGTGTTGGCAATCAGTGGTCGTAGCGGTGGTGACGATATGGTTGGTTGCAATGGTCGTTTAGGGGGGACAGTGTATGGTATTAACCGTTAGTGATGGGGAGTCAAATACGGTATTGTTGCGTAGTGGTTGTGGCGGGGGTGACGGTATGGTGGTTGCATTGTAGTGGTGGGGATGCAGTAGTAGTGATGTATGGTGCATGGTTGTGGTGTGGTGTAGTTTTGGTGGTGATTGTGTGGTGTAGTAGTAGTAGTAGTGGTGGTGGTGGTGGTGAATCAGAGAGAGACAGAGAGATAAGGTCCTGATATACTCATGCTGTCTCCGGGAAACGCGAATAAGATAGTCAACTTTATTATCTCTCTGAAAGCGCCTTGTACCCGCCGAGAAGGGGACGCGTATCTCTCCAAGGGGCTTTAAGGCGTCCTCTATTGCCCTCTGTGTCTCGCTCTGCCGCCGAAGGATTCACCTCAAACGCCTGTTGTTACCGTGTTTAAAGGCTGTCTGTTGAGTGAACCTTTATATTTCCTTCTTTTTTTAGTAGCCAATGAAACTTTTGTGCCCTTCAGAACACCTACCTTGCTGCTGCTACGTGTGTGTGTGTGTGTGTGTGTGTGTGTTTAAGGTAAGACTGGTTCTGGCGGTGGTCACTTCCCTGTGAACACTCCCTCTTTATTTCATTCACACGCTACCTTCGTACTCTCTCTCTCTCTCTCTCTCTCTCTCTCTCTCTCTCTCTCTCTCTCTCTCTCTCTCTCTCTCTCTCTCTCTCTCTCTCTCCAACTATCAATCTATCTCTATATCTATCTATCTATGTATATATTTATCTATATCTATGTATCAAGCTGTTACACACACACACACGAGGAAGACGCCAACGAGGAAGAGGAAGAAGGAGCGAACGCAGGGAGCCGAGGGGAGAATCTGGTCTTGTAAACTCCTAAGCCTCGCCGCCGCTGCAAAGGTCTGAGTGGCTCTCGTTGTAGCCCGCAGACCACCCGGAGACCCGCACACCCTCCCACCCACCGGCCCACTCTCGCTGTATTTTTTTTTTTTTTTCTTCCGTGGCGTCGATTTTCCTCTCCCCTGACACTGACCACAAGGAAGAGAGTTTCGGGTAGAGGCTACGGACTAAGGCCATCGAAGCTCATTTGGTAATTAAGTCACGGTAATGACAGGAAGCGCCTCCTCCCCCTGTCATTGTTGCGTAATAGCGGTCATTAGAGAGGACGGCCAGGGCGGAGGGCAGCTCAGGGACCCCACACGCCGTGACACCTGTTGTCGGCTAGCCCTCGAGCCTCACACCTGTGCCGCCCCTCAGCACGCCTCGCCACGACCGTCAAGCAACTTCCTGGCTTCTGTTTATCTTCCATTCCACCGCGTCTGCTCCGGAGGGTCGGGCGTTGTGTGAGACTCGCCCTGCTGCATACAATACCTAATCCCGGCACCCTCGCACGCTGCTATCGACAAATATGTATCCGAACTTATTTAACAGTCTTCCCTCTTCTCGCGGACGTCATTCCCACCTGCTTCTTCCAAACGCGGTGCGCAGTTATGCCCCGCCAGCCTGATTTAGCCTTCTGATGGACCCCCTTCCCTTACGAAGCCTTTTAAGTGCCATTTTTTACTACACTTTACGGTCGTTCCTTAACTTTGGACCATTGACATTCTCCACTTAGTGGCCTCGTCTTATCGTGGGCGGCATCCAAGGCAGTATTTCTTCCTTCCCTATTCCCTCCACTATCGCCTTACAGTCTCGCCTTTCCCTCGCTGCGTCTTGCCGTGGCCAAGGCTGGACGCGGCAGCCCCGAGCCCAGACCTTCACGTTCCATTGTGCGGGTCTAGAGTCGCTCCCTTCGCTCTTGCGTAACGCGGGGCGGCGAAGGGAGATCCGCGTCATGCATTTGTGTCCCTCCCTCGGCGACTTGACAGCGTGCAAGAGACTCAATTCATAGTTCACTTATCAAATCAGACCTCGCCCAGGAGCGTACCAAGTTAGGTTTGCAAGCACCGAGTCTGAGCTGGCCAGGTTGAGGCGTCCTGGTGGGTGTAGTGATGGATTGGTGGGCGGGGAAGGGGGTAAAGGGAGTGGCGAGTGAATAGAGGCGATGTGTGTGTGTGTGTGTGTGTGTGTAATGAGGCGTGTGGTGTGCGGCTGTCACTGTGAAGACTCTGGTGGCAACGCTCGCTAATCAGGAGGCACGTGGCTGAGGGGAGGATACAATTATCAGCTTCCTGTGCACTGGCCTGCCCCGCGTGCTCAGCCCGTACTGCTGCCACCAAACATCCCAGCCCCGCTCGGCACCCCCTCGGCCCTTTAACCCCGCCCGCCTGACACATTTTTACCTTTATTTATAACACCAAACCTTTTTTTTTCACATATCCGCGGCTCGACTTCCTCTGCGTGAGTCAGTAGACACGTCACGGCGGCGGTACAGGTGTTGGGGGCTCGGGTGTTGTTGTGACAAGTGTGGGACGCGTATTGGCAGAGCAGGTAAAAGGTAAACACGTTTAAGGCGAATTGATGGAAACAGGTGTGTGTGTGGGTGAACAGGTGTGTCGGGGCGGCTCGGGTGGTGGTGGTGGTGCTGTAAAATCGTGAGGGTGAGGGGGAAGAGGAGCAGCCCTAAGGTCACGGATTACAAAAGCCTGGAGGTGAGGGGGGAAGGGGGAGGGAGTCAGCCACAAAGGACAGATCGTGACCTGCCCTGCAACGCCGTATCATCTTCGTAGTATGTAGATAATCCCGATGACCTACAGACGCTGGCGCTTCCCTCCCCCTCCCACCACTCTGCGACCCATCGGTGCCTGACGAAGGCTAGACAGACGAGGCGTTGTTCCTGTGGCGGAGGGAAGCTTTGCGTCAGTGCGTGAGGTGGTGGAAGGAAGGCGGCAGGCAAGTCACGTGCAGCAGCAGGAGCTGGGTGTGGGAGGCATGGGGGGTTGGGGGGAGCATCTTGACGGGGCGCTTCGTGACGACCGGCCACCACGGGCACGGGACCCCGCGTCGCCCCATTTCTCGCTGCAGGAAGTCATGGCCGCCGGCTGGGTCGGGGTCACTAAGAACTAGAACCTGTCCGACCGCTCAGCCTTCCTCGTGTGTGTGTGTGTGTGTGTGTACATATATATATATATATATATATATATATATATATATATATATATATATATATATATATATATATATATATATATATATATACACACACACACACACACACACACACACACACACACACACACACTCACACTCAATCACACAGAATCATAAGAACGTAAGGAGTCTACAAGAGGCCGGTTGGCCTATACAAGGCAGCTCCTCTACTCTCAACCCCACCTTACCTCACTATCCATAACTTTATCTTACCTTTTCTTGAATGTATCTATGGTATTGGCACCCACAACATGGCTGCCAAGCCTGTTCCATTCATCTACCACTCTATTGGTGAACCAATTCTTGCCTATGTCTGCTGAATCTGAATTTGTCTAACTTAAAACCATTGCTACGTGTCCTACCTGGCTCTTTTACTACTAAAATCTTATTGACATCCCCTTTATTAAAGCCCTTCATCCATTTATAGACTTCGATCAGGTCTCCTCGCAACCTTCGCCTTTCTAGCGAGTGTAGATTTAAATGCTTCAGTTTATCTTCATAAGGCAAGTTTCTCACCCCCTGAATCATCTTTGTCATCCTCCTCTGTACAGATTCTAACATCTTGATATCCATTCTATTGTAGGGGGACCAGAACTGAACTGCATAATCGAGATGAGGTCTAACTAGTGCTAAGTAAAGCTTTAGGATGACGTCAGCGCTCCTATTGCTCACGCTCCTTGAGATGAAACCCAGTACTCTGTTTGCCCGATTTTTAGCCTGAATGCATAGGGCCCTAGGACGGAGGTCAGCGCTCACTAGAACTCCTAAGTCTCTCTCACACCCAGACCTGCTTAGAGGAGTGTCATTTAAGGAGTAATTGTGTGACGGGTTATTCCTACCTACACTCAGTATGCTACACTTCCCGACATTGAACTCCATCTGCCACTTCCCCGCCCAATCATATAGTCTGTCAAGCTCATCCTGGAGAACGCTAGTGTCCCTGTCTGGTTGGAACACACACACACACACACACACACACACACACATACATACATACATACATACAAATTCCTCCCCGAGATCCCCCCGCACGCCTCACCACTTCCCTTCCCTCGGGCCGGGCCGCCTCAAGAAGCCATCGCGGCGCAGTCACTTGAGTCCATCCTTGGTCCATCCCAGACGCTCCCCGCCCCCGCCAAGGCCCGGCCCTCCCCACCGTCGTATACATACAGGGTTCCGCCGCCGCCGGCCCGGAAGCGTTGGTCCTGGCGGCAGGAAGGATACCCCCGCCATTGTCACCTGCTGGCGGGGCGGCAGGTATCCCCCGGCGCCCTTGCTGGCCGGAAGGCTGACTTTGTCGTGCAATTAAATGTTAGTTGTTTGTTGTTTGATGTGGAAATGTAAGCTATGAAAGGGAGAGGAAGGGCAAAATTATAGTTTTTGTTGTTGTTATTGCTGTTGTAGTGATTGTGGTGGTGGTGGTGGTGGTAAAGGTAATGGATCAGCCCGCCGCCGTGAGTGAGGTGACAGTTGTATGAGTCGTGTTGTTGTTTGCCCGGGCCGCAGGTGTAAAGTGTTTGTATGTCGGGTCAGGTCTTGTCGGCCATGGACACAGCCCCGCCATCCCCGAGCTGACCGCTTCCCGCGTGCTCCAGTAGAACGCTCGCTGGATCTCGTTCACTCTCACTTTCATTTACTTGTGTTTCTCAATATCCTCTTATTGATAGCCCTCACACTCGACCTTGCCCTTGGCTCTCGTTTCCTCGGTACCCGTGACACACATCCACACCTCTTCCACCCCTTTACCTCCTCCATTCATTTGCTTCTCTCCACATAGTATACCGTCTTTCCTTGGATGCCACCATTCCCATCACTTCCTCAGTCTCACGCTCTTTGAAAACCACGTCTGTAAAACTCATGAATCCGAGATCAGTCTACAGACTCTACACAAATACACCAACCCCGCCTTATTTATCGCCCCGACACCCATCCACCCACCCACCAGTGCCTTCCTACCCACCCGTTGTGCCACCTGTCTCCTCGCTCCTCTCTCTTCACAGCTCATCAACAGGGCTTCCCCAATTCTATCTTCTCCTCCCACAACTAATTTCTGGTGGCGTAATTACTCTGGGATCCTGGCGTCACCGTGGAGGCGTGAGGGAGGCAGGGCGAGGCAGGAAAGGTGGCTGTTGTGGCAGTAGTTTGGACGTAGTATTCCTTTGTTTTGATCGTTCACTTTGGTATTACACGTAGAGCATCCTGGAAGAAACAAGTGGGGAGGAGGAGGAGGAGGTATAAAGGTCTTGTTCTTCTTGCTCCTCCTCCTTTCTTTTTTGTTTCTCCTGGTTTGGTTCGTGTGTTAGCCAGAAAGTATCGACCCTTAGATGAACGAAGGATTAGGGAATAAGCAGAAGTCAGAGAGATGGGCCGCTGATTACTGTGAACGCCGCATGTTTTAGTCTGTTTTCATTTATTACTCGCTGCGCTTGGCTGACCCTACAAGCATGTACCGATTGTTTCATTAAAGAGCGGTGTGTGTGTGTGTGTGTGTGTGTGTGTGTGTGTGTGTTCCCCTCGTCATACCGGTATAACATGTAGCAGCTGTCGTGTCCTACCACTCACCTTTCGTTACTTGTTTTTTTATAATTATATTTATCCTTTCAGTAATGTACAATAATCACCACCCCACGCATTCCGTTCCGTCACCGTTGTCTTATTCCTGTTAACTACTTAAAACTGTTCTCTGTGTCTGATGCGTGTGTGTATGTATGTATGTATATGCTCGTCTATCTGTGTGTGTGTGTGTGTGTGTGTGTGTGTGTGTGTGTGTGTGTGTGTGTGTGTGTGTGTGTGTGTGTGTGTGTGTGCCGCCCTCTCCCAATGTAAATGTTAGGAGTGGACAGAATAATGGTGGTGTGAAGCGATGGAGATGAACAGGCGGTCGACGGGGGTGGCGTGGGACAATAGATAAGAGCTAATGTTGGAGGTGATGGTAGTGGTGGTGGTGGTGATGACAGTGACAGCGGCGGTGGTGGTGGTGATAGCGGTATTGGCGGAGAGATAAGAGTGACTGAGAGGGAGGAGAGGGAAATGGACCCGTGCTGATAATAATAATAAAGCTGTGTTTGTAGTGGAGGAGAGGTTGTATGGTCGTGCTGGCAACAGTGGTGGGGGTTGAGGTGTGTGGTGGTGCTGGTAACAATGAAGCTTTTGGTGGTGGAGAGGTTGCAACAGTGTTTTTTGTTGTTGTTGTTTACAGCAGAGGAGACAGTGCAAGGGCGTATAAAAAAAATATATATATGAAAAAAGAAGCCCACTACTTACTGCTCCTAAATAGAGTAGAGTGGGAAGTTGTATGGTGGTGGCAGTGGTAACAGTGGTGGCGTGTGATGGTCGTGGTATAGTGGAGAGTATGGTGGTGCTGGCAACAATGAGAGTGTATGATGATAATTACAATGAAGCCTTAGTATTATAGAAGGCTGCATGGTGTTGGTGGTGCTGGCAACAATGAGAGTGTATGATGATAATTACAATGAAGCCTTAGTATTATAGAAGGCTGCATGGTGTTGGTGGTGCTGGCAATAATGAAAATGTATGATGATAATTACAATGAAGCCTTAGTATTATAGTGATGGTGGTGGTGGCGACAGTGGACATGGAGGGAAGGGGTGGGCGATGGTGGTAATGGGGAGTGTTGGAGGGGAGAGAAAATGGACTTGTGGTGTTGGGAGCTGTTGTGGTCTCATTATGTTTGTGATGTAGTAAGCGAGGCCACTTCCTGTGAACCTAGATCTTGAGCGACTCCCTCCGTCTCTCCCTCCCTCCCTCCCTCCCTCCTCCTCTGTCGTTTTCCTCCCATCTTTCACAACTCTTTCGGGCGTATGATAAGACATTTCGCCTCCCAAGAGCACATATTTGACAAGGCTTTCGTAGGAGTTGTGGGCATTTACAGGAGTAGTTGTAAGACCCTGGTGGTAGTTTGACCCTTCCTCTGTACCGTGAACCTTAAGAAACACTCATTAGAACCCGACTGACCCCCTCTTTGACCTTTAGAAATAGCTGATGTGAGAAGCGAGTGTCTTATAATATCGAGCTTTATCTCCTGTTTATCTTTTAGTATTATTTTTGCCTTTTTCGATGTTCCCCCTATTCATCTCCCATTGTTTATCTTATCTCTCCTCCTCCTCCTCCTCCTCCTCCTCCTCCTCCTCGTCCTCGTCTGTTCTCTACCATATTTCACAACTCTTTATCTCTTGCTTATATTCTAGTATTCTTTTTCCTTTTTTCAGTGCCTTTCCTCCTCTTCGTTTATCTTCCATCTGTCACAACTCCATCGCGTTTTTATCTCACAATCGTATCATTTTTTTGTGTTCTTGTTAATGTTCTTCCTTTCTCTCGTCTTTCACAACTGTTCATCCCTTCGTGTTTGTTTCTCTTACGATGTTCTTCTTCTTGTTCTTTCTTTCTCTCGTCTTTCACAACTGTTTATCTCATCATGTCTGTCTCTCGTACGGTATTCTTCTTCTTGTTCTCGTCATCGTTTATTGTTTCATTGTCATCTTCTCTTCTTTTTATCGGGAACATCGCACAAACTTTTTTTTTTCTTCTTTTTTTTTTTTTACAACAAAGGAGACAGCTCAAGGGCACAAAAAAGTAAACAATAATAAATAAATAAAAAAAGCCCGCTACTCGCTGCTCCCACAAAGAATTCAAAGAGGTGGCCGAAAGAGAGGTGTCTATCGCTTCTTAAATCTTCATGAAACGGTTTTTATCTTCCTTATTCTTCCAACAATTGTTTTTCCTTTTTGTACTTGGCTGCCGTCACCGTCCACCCACCCTGCTCCTCCTCCTTACCTCTTTACTCCACCACCACCACCGCCTTCAGCATTGTCACATCATTATGCACTCAATGCTGACTGGCATGTTTTGGAACCGCCACGCACCAACGAAAACGCTAATGTGGTTAAGAAAAGATAAGGAAAACTGTAAAAGAAAAAGTGTATAATGCGATTGTGCTCATATCTGACTATCTATCTGTATGGCCTATGATGTATGAATGTGTGTATGGATGTAGTATGATGTTTTTTTAGTGGTCAATGAATATATCGGTTTTTTTTTATGGCGAAGGAGACAGACCTTGAGCCCGAACAAATATGAAGAAGCGACTAAAATCTTGTCCATGCAAAGCGAATAAAAGTAAGAGACGATCACATTTAGTTACTTCGTCATAAAATACCTCCATCTGCTCATACATTTATCTGTAAGTCGATCAATCTCTGTCTATCCAGCAGTGACCACGTAGTATCTCGCCTCATTTTACGCCCCTCCTCAAACTTACATCTATTCATCCATCTACCAATCGATCCATCAGTCTGTCCCTCTATCTATCACTGACCAAGTATATCGCCTCATTTTACGCCCCTCCTCAAACTTACATCTATTCATCCATCTATCAATCGATCCATCAGTCTGTCCCTCTATCTATCACTGATCAAGTATATCGCCTCATTTTACGCCCCTCCTCAAACTTACATCTATTCATCCATCTATCAGTCGATCCATCAGTCTGTCCCTCTATCTATCATCGCGTGTCTCGCCTCAGTTCACATCTGGTCTCGTCTGTTGGCATTTCATCAACTCGCTTGCAGGCCGACGTGTTCCGCCCCCCACGAGAGGCCGGAGCGTGTAACTGTACCGTCAGGGGATAGCATTACCTACCCACCTTGGACCAGCGTTTCCAGACTGTCGCATGCAGAACATTCCATTTGTCAGTTTCGGAGTCAAAACTGTCGTACCCACGCATGTAACGATGTCCAATTAATGTTAAAACCGTCAATTGTTGGTGTTTTTTGCAATAGTTATGGATCAGGGACCGGAAAATAGTGCGCTGAGTATGATAAACTGTTAACGTTGCCTGGGACCTGCATGTCTGACAGAAGCGGGAGAGGAAGGCGAGGAGGAGGAGGAGGAGGAGGAGGGGGGTGGTTGGGGGGAGGGGGTCATTATTTAGTTAGTAGCTGCTTGTCGTTTCCTGGACTAAGCGACCTTTTCTCTGCCCCCTCACCTCTTTCTCCTCCCCCTTGCTCACCCGACAGCATCGTTTAACATTTAAAAAAAAAATGTGTATGTAAATAATGTTTTAAATGGGTTCTCCCTTCCCTCCCCTCCCCTCTCTCCTCCTCGTCCTGGGTTTGTGTTAATACCAAGGCGTCCTGTGTGTGTGTGTGTGTGTGTGTGTGTGTGTGTGTGTGTGTGTGTGTGTGTTATTTTGAGTTCATTATTATATGCCCGTTTAATCATGTACATATTTGGTCGTACACTTTTATTTTCGCTCAATTAATCCTGCACTGCCAGTTTTGCCTCAGCTTTTTTTTTTCTTCTCATCACAATAATTATCCCCCGTTGTGTGTGTGTGTGTGTGTGTGTGTGTGTGTGAGTGAGTGAGTGATATTACAAGCAAAAGAATATCGATTTTAAAGGTGTAACAACAACCCACTGGAGGTCATGGGAAAGAAAGGCAAGGTAGGATTTTGGGAGGGGGTGGGAGGGGGGGGCAAAGAGGAGAGAAGTGGACGAGGGAGAGAGCAGGAGGAAGGAGGAAAGAAGGGGGTAAAAGGGAGAAGGAAGAGGAGGAAAGAAGGGGCGAGCGGTAGAGGAAGGAGGAAGAAAGTAGGAAAGGAGATGGTAGAGGAAAAAGGAAGTAATAAACGGCTGAGAGAGAGAAGGGGGAAGGAAGGGTGAGGGAAAGAGTAATAAGGAAGGAGAGAACAAGGGAGGGAGAAGAGAAAGGAGGAAGAATGAGCGAAACAAGGAGGAAAGAGGAAGGAAAGAAGGAAATGTTTAAAAAGAACCAGAGACCAGAAAGAGAGAGAGAGAGAGAGAGAGAGAGAGAGAGAGAGAGAGAGAGAGAGAGAGAGAGAAATCGTCATTCATAACATTTTTCAGCCGCTGTCACTCGCTGGTAAAAGTATCAAGTCGAAATGCAACTCACGTGGGAGGCGAGGAAAGGGAGAGAACACACACACACACACACACACACACACACACACACACACACACACACACACACACACACACACACACACACACATAAGGAAAAGGGCGCTCATTCCTACCCCTTCCTCCCACCACTTCATCCTCTGCCCAGCCGCTGACCTTCACGCTTGATAGCCTCCTTGTGATGGATGTTTATTGTTTTATTATTGTCGGTCCTGCTCCTCCCGTCCACCTGGGCCTCACTCCTCCTGCCGGGCCGACCGCGGGAGGCAGGAAGTGACGCGTGGCCGGAGGGAAGAAGAGTGAGTGAGCGATTTGGTCAGAGTGAAAGACATTGTTGCCAAGTTCCGACCATCACTGCTCGACCCTTCAGGCGCTCTCTCTCGCTCTTGCTCTCTCTCCCTCCCTCGTGTGTGTGTGTGTGTGAGTACCTTCCTGCAAGAATTTCAATGTTTTAACCAATTTTCTTTCTCTTTGCAGGTAAGCCGGGAGTTGCACGTTCTTGTCATTGCTTTCCTGTCTCCGAGGTAAGGTTACGGAGGCTGGTGTTTGGGGGTGGGGTGCAGCCATGGAAGGGGAGCTAACTTGGGGAGGTGACTTTGGGATTGCTACTTGAGGTGAGGCTGTGGCAAGGTAGTGGTGCTTCAAGGGGTTATAATAGGACTCCGAGGGGGGCGTCCAGCCGGGAGGGAGTCAGGATTGTTGGCTGAGGTGAAAGTGGTTGGGATGTGTTGGTGGTGTCGGTGGTGATTGCACTTTAAGGGGTCAGGCTGCAGGGGGCTGGCTGCGGGGAGGGGGTCCTTAGTTAGCTTAGGGGAAGGGGTGGACTCCTGGGCGTGTGTCTGGGCGGAGAGCGGACTTACCGGGCTTGAGCAAACATTAGCGTCCAAGAAACGACTCTAGGGCGGTATTATGAGACATTTTCGGTTCTCACGTCACCTATTTCTAAAGGTCTAAGAGGGGATCAGTCGGGTTCTAATGGGTGTTTCTTTAGGTTCACGGCACAGAAAAAGGGTCAAACTACCACCAGGGCCATAAAACTACTCCTGGAAATGCCCACAACTCCTACGAAAAGCCTTGTCAAATAGTGAACTTGGGCGAGGAAATGTTTAGTAATACGGCCCTCTGTATTTTTTGGGCCCCGCTGATGCCGTGTTGGTGCAGTAACAGTACACACCTGCGAGCCGCCACACCTGCCGCCGCCCGCACCTCCACACCTGCCGGTCGCCTCAGTTCAGGATCGGATGTTCACCTCGCGACCTGGCGTGCCGGAAATTGTGTTTTCACCCCGTGCAAAGAGGACGGGGGAAGGGAGGGAGGCGGGGAAGGAAGGAAGAGAGGGGACGGGAGGGGAGGGAGGTAAGAGAGGAAGGGGAGTTGGGGAAAGAGAGGGAGAAAGAGGGAATAGATGTAGGGATTTAGGAAGGGGGAGAGAGAGAGAGAGAGAGAGAGAGAGAGAGAGAGAGAGAGAGAGAGAGAGAGAGAGAGAGAGAGTAGTTGTAAGGTTTAGGGGGAAAGAAAGGGAAAGGTAAAAGAGGGGAGAGGAGGCTGAAGGTAAGAGAGGGAGAGGGAAGAATCGTATAGAGGAAGGGAGAGGAGAGTGAGGAGGGAAGTTGTGGCAAGAGAGGGAAAGGGAAGAATTATAGGAGTAAGGGGGGAGAGAGTGGAGGGAAAGAAGTAAGAAAGGTTAAAAGGGGAAAGAATTGGAGAGAAGAAAGTTAATATATAGGGGGCGTACATAGAGGGCAGGGCGAGGTTAGAGGTGGTGATTGTCGTTATATGTTAGGTACTGTGGTGGCGGTGAAAATAGGAATGACGGTGCACGAGAGCTTGTAACAAACCTCATCACGGCAACCACTCATAAAACAATAACCTCATCTCTCTTCGTGGGGTTGGGATGGCATGTAGGAGAGTCAACCCAAGACGGAAGAACTAAAAAAAGAACAACATGCATACCAGTAATGGGGAAAATAATAACCTCATCTCTCTTCGTGGGGTTGGGATGGCATGTAGGAGAGAGAACCCAAGACGGAAGAACTAAAAGAAGAATAACATACATTCCAGTACTGGGGAAAATAACAACCTCATCTCTCTTCGTGGGGTTGGGATGGCATGTAGGAGAGAGAACCCAAGACGGAAGAACTAAATAAAGAATCTCAGACATACCAGTAATGGGAAAAAAAAGACAAAAACAGTATCCGTGCCTGCCTGCCGCTCCCGTTAAAATCTCGAACAAGCAAAAAACGGCAAAGCGGAGCGGAGTTTACAGGTGTCGTGAACTCTTGGTATTCCGTGCAGGCTGCGGGATGAAAGCAGAGGGAGAGAGAGGTCTTGGAGGAAGGCAACGGTGGTGGTGGGTTGGATTCAGCGTATGCCTTGAACTCCTGCCATCCCCTGTTCTTCGGAGTCTGGAAGTTGCCGTATTAAAACAAAGAGGTCAAACTATTAGAGGGCAACGGTGGTGGTGGGTTGGCTGCTCTGTGTGGATTCAGCGTATGCCTTGAACTCCTGCCATCCCCTGTTCTTCGGAGTCTGGAAGCTGCAGTATTAAAACAAAGAGGTCAAACTATTAGGTGATGGTGGTGGGTTGGCTATACGCTGTCTGTGTGGATGGGTTTCTGTATGTCTCCTGAACTCCTATCCCTTGTTCCTGAGAGTGTGTAGGCTGGAGTACTAAAGCAAAGAGGTCAAAACACAAAAGGAAAGCATTGGTGGCAGTGGGTCTCTCTCTCTCTCTCTCTCTCTCTCTCTCTCTCTCTCTCTCTCTCTTTTTTACCTTTTCCCCTTTCCCAAATCCCTAAATCTATTCCCTCTCTCTCCCTCTCCCCAACTCCCCTTCCTCTCTTACCTCCCTCCCATCCCGTCCCCTCTCTTCCCTCCTTCCCCGCCTCCCTCCCTTCCCCCGTCCCCTATAGATCTTGGGCTGGCTGACTGACTAAATGACTGGCTGGCGTCCGTAACTCCCAATATCCCTCGTTCCTCAGAATGTGAAGGCTGCAGTACTAAAGCTAAGAGGTCACAGCACGCAAGGAAAGTGGTGGGAGTGGGTTGGCTGACTAACTGGCTGGCTTCCGTAGATGTTAAAGAGCTGGGCTGCAGTACGAAAGCAGAGAGGTCAAAGAACGAGAGGAAATCAATGGTGGCAGTGGGTTGGCTGGCTGACTGGATGGTTGACTGGGTGGCTGGCTGACTGGGCTGACTGGATGGTTGACTGGGTGGCTGGCTGACTGGCTGGCTTCCGTAGGTTTTAAAGAGGATTACATCTGATTGACACGGCGGCGGCGGCGAGACAGTGACGTAGTGTGAACTTTCTGAGGGCTTAACGTGTCTCCAGGTGGTGATAACCGTGAGTGTGTGATGAGGGAGAGCTGCATGGAGGGGGACGAGGAGAGGAGAGAGTGGTGGTGGTGGTGGTGGTGGTGGTGGTGGTTGGGTTAACGGGACAGTCCATCCCTGTCTCGAGTTCGGTCCACTTGCTGTCCCCACAACTTCCTGTGATTGTAGTGTGTGTGTGTGTGTGTGTGTGTGTGTGTGTGTGTGAGAGAGAGAGAGAGAGAGAGAGAGAGAGAGAGAGAGAGAGAGAGAGAGAGAAGAATTAATTAATCTAGTTTGTGGGAAGCAGACAAAAAAATACTCGACTGACCAGTGTACAATCCAGCTTCTTTGCAGAGACAAGACTTCCCTCCCCTTCCCCTTCCCTTCCCTTCCCTTCCCATCTCTCCCCTTCCCCTTCCCTTCCCTTCCCTTCTCTTCCCATCTCTCTCCTCCCCTTCCCTTCCCTTCCCTTCTCTCCCCTTCCCTTCCCTTCCTTCCCATCCTCTCCACTGTGTTCCGTTGTACTCCTCTTCCTCCCTCGCCCGTGGATACTCTTCTCAGCCCCACTGCACCTACTCTCCTCTCTCCTCCACCCCTTTATCTCCTTATCTCTGCACTCCCCTCCCTTACCATGTACTCTCCCGCTGTTACCACACGTCTTTATCTCCGTTGTACTTCCTCGTCTTTGCCACATCATCCCCTCCCTGCATGACTCGCTCCCTCCCCTGACCCTCGCATCTTATCTCCTCCCCTTTCCCTGTACTTAGCCTGCCCTAACCCCTAATCTCCTCTCCTCATTATTCTCACTCCTTTTGCATGCACTCCCCAGCTCTCTGTACTACTTGCATCTTCTTGACTCCTCCCCACCTCCACACCGATCTCTCTACTCTCTCCCTCCCTCCCTCCCTCCACTTCTTGCTGTGTGCTTCCCCAGTGAGAGTGAGTGATGATATCTGAATGGATTGGAGAGAGCAGCCTGCCAGCAAGTAGCTCCTGCGTGTGTGTGTGTGTGTGTTTAGGGGCGTGTGAATGAGTCTTCCGGGTCTGCTGGTCGCCCCCGTGCACACATCCCATCCCATGCTCTGTTTCCTGCGTCCGCCTTCCTCCTCCTCCTCCTCCTCCTGGTGCTCTTTTCCTTCCTTCCGCCCCGTCCGTTTGCTCAGCCATCGCCGTGGTGTTAACGACCCGAGGAGACTGTGACTTGAGAGGGGGAGGGAGAGAGGGAGGGCTGGAGGCTGATGGTGGTGATTCACAGATCGATTCGAGGTGTTTGCTTAACCGCGTTCCCGAGACACTGTTACGCCCGGCGGTTTCCCCACGAGTGTGAATTGTGTCCCAAAGCCGCCGAGAGAGAAGAAGTGTGTTAAGAGCTGTTTGTCTCCGTGCTTTTTGTGTGTGCGTGTGTGTGTCATCTTCATGGACCGTATATAACTTCTGACTTGTCTTTCCTATATTCTTCAAGTCTTTACTCTAAATTAATCTTGGTTTTGAGAGGGCTAGTTAAATTGCTGTTGTTGTTGTTGTTATGTGTCTGTGTGTGTGTGTGTGTGTGTGTGTGTGTGTGTGTGTGTGTGTGTCAGATGTTTCCTTCTCCCCGCTTCCTGGTTTTCTCGTTGCTTGTTTGCTTGCTTGCCTGGCCCGTCTGTCTCGTCTCATTGATCTCAAGGCTTAGCGAACACGACCTTATTTGTCAGCGTGCGGTCGTGTGCGTGTGTGGTGATCATGGGTAAGGGGGGAGTGGGGGTGGCTGTGCTAGAGAGGGGGTGCAGGGGGACGGGGAGGTGCCATGGTAGATAGGGGTGCAAGGAGGGGGGAGGGACGCCGGGTGAAGAAGTATAGTGGAAGGTTGAGTGGATGGGAGGTGGTGGTCGTGAAGAGGGGCGGTGAAGAGGTGTGTGATGGGCGGTGAGTGGGTGGGCGTCTCAGTGGAGTACCACCTCACACACACACACACACACACACACACACACACACACACACACAAAACCTCTTTTCTTCTTCCCAGCTCTTTCGTTTCCTCCACCTCCACTTTTTTTCTTCTTTCTTTCCTTCCTGTTGCTTATCTAGTTCCTTCCTCTCTCTCTCTCTCTCTCTCTCTCTCTCTCTCTCTCAAACACACGGTAATTGTATCAACGTCGACCTCTCCCCGCCGCGTCTCTTGGTGCGCGAAGATGGATGGTCCTCGAAGTGTTTGCAGGAGCGCTCGGGTGTGTTAGCGAGCCCGCACCCTCCTGCCGGCGGGTCCTTGCATGGCTCCTGTTGGTCCTGGCAGCTCAAATATCTCCATGGGTTGCGAGGCAAGATGCATGAGCGCCGCCGACTCCGCACCCCCGATTGTTAGCTTGGCGGGGAGTGTGTGAGGGGAAGGGGGGAGGTGTTGGCGAGGACAGGATGGGAGAAAGTGGAATGTGAGGGTGATAAGAGGGTGGTGGTGATAGTGTAATGGTGGTGATGATGGTTGTAGTGATATAGATGGTGGGAAAGGTCTGGTGGTGGTGATGGTAGTGATGGGTGTGGTGAGAATGGTTGAGGATGATACAGTGGTTGTGGTAAAGTGTAAGACTGGAATTTTGGTTGTGGTGAAGGTGGTATGTCTAGTAATGGTGGCAGTCTGTCGGATGGTATAGAAAGATGGGGTGGCAGATGATGTATTGAAGTAATGATGAGTATTGAGTGAGTACTATTGAGTTTTAAGACTGCGCAGGAGTAAGGTAAAGGTCACGAAAGTACTGGTGAGGTAGTATCGATGAGAGAGAGAGAGAGAGAGAGAGAGAGAGAGAGAGAGAGAGAGAGAGAGAGAGAGAGAGAGAGAGAGAGAGAGAGAGAGAGAGAGAGAGAGAGAGAGAACTGTATAGGCCCTTGATGCTGGTGTCAGGAGTAGGGACTGAGGCTTATGGTGTAGTGATAAGCGAGATGACAAAAAGATCAAGGAAAAAAAAAAAGGCGTTAGTACCTGCTCGTAATATTGTGAGTTGCGGTGACGGAAGTAATTGTCAGAGAGAACTATTGATCACACCAGTCCCTTCTTCCTCCACCCCTTCCCCTCCCTTCCCCTCCCTATTCCCCCTTCCCATTCCACCTCCCTCTCCCAATAGCTCACGTGTGATAGATCGATCCACGTGTGTGTGTGTGTGTGTGTGTGTGTGTGTGTGTGTGTGTGTGTTGGGGTCAGCGTCCAGGGTGGCAGGGGAATGTCACTCTTATGGGCAGGAGGATGACTAGACATTGATTCCCTGACGATTCAACAGCATCCTTTGCCACCGCCACCACTATCACCAGGCATACCACCTCAGCTGTTTTGCTCCGAGTGTTTCCCAATCAATCAATCAATCAATCCATCAGTCAGTCAGTTCTCACCACCATCCTGAGCTCTCAACACCCCACCAACACTCACGCCCACATCGTCATTATCTCACACGTTACTACTAGCGACGGACAGTGACCCCAACATCGATTTTTTTTGCGGTACGAGTTGAGTAGCACTAACCCTCCTTCCCTCGCCCCTCGACCACCTCCACCACCACCACCACCACTACTACCACTTTCTCGCCTGTCTGTCCTGTGAGCGGCGGACAGGGCGGGGAAGATAAATGAAGAGGAGCATTATACGAGTCTACACCACACAACTGTACCTACACTCCTAATGTCTTTCCTTCTCCCCCACCTGTACCTTCTCCACTAACCCACTTCCTCTCCTTACTATACCCTTGATTAAAATAAAGAGCATCATAAGACGGAACAATACTAGGATATTCACCTCTTTCCATTAAAAAAATAAGCAAACATACTGTCAATAAAAGATAGCATAGCCGATGATTAATATATGTACCTCTATCAGAACTTAAAACGCGAAGGGGTGAAGGTGAAAATTATAACACATTAGTATTAGATAACACGTCTTACCACGGGAATTCAGCAAACCAAATGCCATCAGAAGTTGGAATAGGGAATGGCCAGTGAATGCACCTCAGTAAAGACATCAAACCGACATTACCGAGTCCGTCTTTGGGGCGCTTCAGTCGCGGGCAATCCGGACCAAGCTGGTATTGAGAAACTTTCGCGTGGTGCACCTCATAACATCGAGGCGGCATTGATTACGAGTGGAACAGTCTCACAAGTCCTCAATTCCAAGACAAGGGAAGGAGTTTCACGTCGCTCCGCTGTTATGAAACGTGTGATGGATGGCGGTGGAGAGGTGAGGAGGGCGGGTGGGTGGGAGGAGGGAAAGCTGGGTCAGACAGGTTGTGGTTACCCCGTGGCATTCCCTGAGGTGCCTCCACAAACCCACTTCCCATACCATCCCTTCCCTTCCCGCGGCCGCCCCTCCCTCCCCTCTTCCTCCACTTGACGTCCTCCCTGCCATGCTCCGTCCCCCGCGGCTCAAACCACCTCCCAGTGCCCTGCCTCTTATGCTCCTCTCGCGCGTGGAGCACCTCTTTCCAACTTCATTCTCTTTCCTTACCTGGTTCCTCCTCCTACTACTCCTACTCCTACTCCAAAGCCTCCTCTTGCACATGAAGCACCTCATTCCAACGCCATTTTCTGCCCCACCTCTTCATCCTCATCCTCATCCTCATCCTCATTCTCCTTCTCTTTCCACTTTCCTCAGTCGTAAAATAAACGTCCAACAACTCCTTCAGACGAACTAGTAGGATCTAGACTTTTTCTTTCCACTCGTGGCCTCAATCCCGCGCCTCTCACTCACCCTATCACTTCCCATCACTCATGCTCATCCCCATTGTCTTTTTTTTCTGCTTCTTTTCTCTCCTTCTCCAGGTCTCTAATTTGCCCTCTCCCCTCCGTGGCTCAAGGCAGAGTTCGTTGGTCTTGTACTATACCAAACACGGAGACCCAAGGGCCATATTCTTAAACATTTCTGCGTCCAAGAACACGTAATTTACTTGTCTTTCGTGGGAGTTTAGGGCATTTCCAGGTGTACTTTTATGTGGTAGTCTGAGCCTTCTTCTGTACCGTGAACCTAAAAGAACACTCATTAGAACTCGATTAACCTCATTGTTGGCCTTTGGAAATAGTTGGTGTGAGGGGTGGGAGCATCTGACAATACCAACCTAAGCCCTAAGCCCGCCTAAGAGTCAGCCCGAAGGTGTAGGCGAAGCGACCGTGGCACTGTATAGCCCTCTGTGTTTGTGTGCAAGAGGGAGAGAGAAAAAGAGAAAGGCCTCGGGGATGTCGGTAGCAGAGGTGTCGTTCGTGGTGTCAATAAATGAATCGTAAATTCCCGACCCATATTCCCCAGTGGAAGATAATTGTCGCGGCTCGGTAGGAACATGACTGGCCACCCCTTGTCGCCAAACACACGAGTCCCTCCCTCATCAGCTATGGCAGGTTAACATTCTCATCGCCACGGGCAGACGATTAAAAAAAGGTGATTGTCGATACCAAAGAAAAAGATGAAAGGTGTGGAGGAGAACCTTATAGCCACTCTTGGTGTTGATGAAGAGGCACTTGATAGAGACAGCCGGAGGACGGTCATCGAACGTTTAGCATCATAACAAAAAAAAATGGTGAGAAACGGATAATGATGGTGATAGTGATGATGTGTCGAGTTCTTTATTTTTTACAGTAAAAGACCATTATCCAAACAACAGCAACAACAATAATAATAAAAGTGATGATGATGATGATGAGGAGGAGGAGGAGGAGGATAATAGTAATAATAATAATAATAATAATAATAATATAATGATAATAGATAAACGCCTGATATATGCCTCCCCTATAAATTAGTAAATAAAGATACAAAAAAAAAAAGACATTTCAAGTTTAGGTCCAGATGTGTTTCTTTCGAAATGTTATTTTTTCCTGCCTTGCCTGTGGGTCTCAAGTTAATGATGGTGGCGGCGACGTCAGGAGAAGGTGCACCCAGGGCGGGGCCGGGGGGCGCACGGGGCGGGGCGGGGGCAGGAGAGGTGTGAAGGGGGCGGGCGGCATCAGAGTGTACGAAGAAGACCCTCAATAACCATCAAGCACATTAACACACAAACACTGCATACAACTGGGCACTGCGTTGTACTGTTTTGCTTTTTCCCTTCCCCCTCGCCTCTTACCTGCATCTGTCCACCTCCTCCCTCATCATGGTGTACCCTATATGGTTTACCTTATCGACTCGTGTAGAAGCTGAATTTTTGAACGATTTTATACTCAATGTAAAGCTTAGGAGGTCGGCTTTTTTAAGGGGTAAGGTTGATTCGTCAGTCGTACCTATCATCATCATCATCATCAGTAGAAAAAGAAAAAAAGAATGGTGAACTATAGCCTTGAGTATGGCAACCAGGACCTTGATCACACACCACGACCACCTTGAGGGTTGAAGCGTCCTCCCGCGATGACGATTTGGGCCGACCTTGTTTTCCCTTCCCCTCCTTCACGATTATATTAAGGGAGGCAGACCATGGATTACTTTATTCCCACGTTCCCTTCCCCTCACCTTCCCTCCATTTCTTTCTAGCAGTGTTTATATTGAGGGAGGGAGTAATCACTGCTCTCTTACCCTCCTTCACCTCCCCTTCCTTACACGTCACGTTCCCTTCCCCTCACCTTCCCTCCATTTCTCTCCAGCAGTGTTTATATTGAGGGAGGGGGTAATCACTGCTCTCCCTTACCCTCCTTCACCTAATCACCTCCCCTTCCTTACACATACTTTGCTGTCACGTTCCAATCACCACCTCTCCCGCTCCTCTTCTTCTGTCAGTGTTTATATTGAGGGAGAGGTTAATCAGAGCTCTTCCCTTCGCCTCCTTCCCTTCTCTTCCTTCCCTCCTCTTCTTCTGTCAGTGTTTATATTGAGGGAGAAGTTAATCAGAGCTCTTACCTTCGCCTCCTTCCCTTCCTTTCCCTCCCCTTCCATACGTGTGAGGGAGGGAGACCATAGACTACGTACTTTCCGCTCACGTTCACCTCCTCTCCCACCCTCTTCTGTCACTGTTTATATTGAGGGAGAGGTTAATCAGAGCTCTTCCCTACGCCTCCTTCCCTTCCATACGTGTAAGGGAGGGAGACCATAGATTGCGTACTTTCCGCTCACGTTCACCTCCTCTCCCACCCTCTTCTGTCACTGTTTATATTGAGGGAGAGATTAATCAGAGCTCTTTCCTACGCCTCCTTCCCTTCCATACGTGTAAGGGAGGGAGACCATAGATTGCGTACTTTCCGCTCACGTTCACCTCCTCTCCCACCCTCTTCTGTCAGTGTTTATATTGAGGGAGAGATTAATCAGAGCTCTTCCCTACGCCTCCTTCCCCTCCCCTTCCATACATTCCAGTGTTTACAGTGAGGCACGGGCTTGATCACTCTGTCTGCTCCTCTCCCTCCCAAACCTCCTCCTCCCTTCTCCCAGTGTGACGGAGTAAGCACAATAGCCGGCAGCGTCACGACCCTCGCCATTCAGAGGCCGACCCACAGAACCCAGAGAAATTAGGTCTGACAGCAGTGGCAGCGGTATCAAAGGTGGTGGCGGTGGTGGTAGTGTCAGGGAGAGGTCAACCAGCCACCTTGATGCCACGCCCCCTTACATGACCTAGTTTGGGAGAGAGAGAGAGAGAGAGAGAGAGAGAGAGAGAGAGAGAGAGAGAGAGAGAGAGAGAGAGAGAGAGAGAGAGAGAGAGAGAGAGAGAGAGAGAGAGAGGAAAAAATAATGAAATGGAAAACACCACGCACCTGCACACACACACAAAAAAAAAGAATAACGAAAGCGGTTTGGAAAGAAATGAAAGCAAATTTAGGTTGGAAAAAAAAGTCGAAAGTTAAAGGAAAATGAAAAGAGAAAGAAAAAGAAACAAATTCAGAGAGAGAGATAGAGAGGATATAGAAAAGTAGAGTCTCGACAAAAAATGTGTGAAAGTCAGGCGGAAAAAAATAAACGAAAAAAAAAGGTGAGAGAAAAACGAAACGAAGGAAGAAAGTTAGACACACAGACAGACTCAAGCTATGGGTCTTTTGATGTTCAGGTTGTCACAGGTGATCCAGAAGGTGCGTGAGTGAGCAGGTAAGGGGTAAGGGTAGGGGTGGGGGGACAGGGGTGAAGGGGTGAGGGAAGGGGGGAACGTGTCTTTCCTGCTTCAGCTTTCTTCCCAGAGGCGGATGTGGCACTGTCTCCGGTGTGTGTGTGTGTGTGTGAGAGTGTGTGTGTGTGTGTGTGTGTGTGTGTCGACCATGATCCCTGCCTCACCCGCTACACTTTCCCTTCCCATGTTCCTCCCCTTCCCCCCCCCCTTCTCTCCCTGTCCCCTCCCACACACACACACACACACACAAACTCACACACGTAGGTATTCCCCTCCTCGCCCTCCACCAGTTGTCTGTAGGTCGAGCGGAAATATCAGGAACCAGGTACAGTAAGATTTCCCTCGCCTCACTGCTTTCCTCATTGATTCGGTGTTTCTGCCTCCCCTCCCTCCTCCTTCCTCTTCATTGTTCAGTTAGTTTCATTTTCTCCTTCTTTTCCTTCTCCTACCATTTTTTTCTTCTTCTTCTTCTTCCTCAGCTATTTACATGCATTCCTAGTTTTCTTTCTCATTTCCTTAGCATTCTTTCTGTGTCATTTTACTGCGTCCCTCTATTCCCAACTTTCAACCAGGAATGCTTTTCGTCTAGCTCACAATTTCACAGCTTATATATTTCTCTATTATTCCCCGTATTGTTAACTGTTAGTCCTTTGTCTTACCCATTCTTCCTTGCCTCTTTTTCCACTGGTGTTTGCGAGTTCACGACCGCCATGCCCTCTTAAATATTTTCTCCCTCGCCCCCGTTCACGTAGCGCTGATGCATACAAAAGACTCTTGTTGTTATGCTGAGCTGACGTCACGGTGTCATTGATAGGGTAAACAAGGACGTCCTGGTCGGGGAAGGGCATGGGAGGTAAGGCGGGAGGGAGCAAAAGACAGTATTGATGGAGGCGATGTTCTGAGAGGGCCGAGGTTGGAGGCCATGGTAAATGACGTACTTATTTTGGAGAGGGAGGGCATGAAGGACAGAGGATGGGCATGGGAGGGAGCGAAAGAAAGAGAGGCGAAGGCGAAGTGGGAAAGTAAAAGATGTTCTGGGAAGGCCGAGGGTGGAGGTAGGAGGGTAAAGGCAAGATCTGGTAAAGGACGTGCTGGTTTTCGAAAGGGAGAGCACGAAGGACAGAGGTCGGGAAGCAGGGTGAGGTTGGCCATGGAAGGGAGCGAAAGAAATTACTAACGTAGATGAAGTGAGAAAGTAAATGGTTGGAGGTGGGAGGATAAAGGACGTGCTGGTTTTCCAGAGGTTGGGTATGGAAGGGAGCGAAACGACAGATGAAGTGGGAAAGTAAAAGATGTTCTGGGAGGGCCGAGGTTGGAGATGGGAGGGTAAAGGACGTGCTGGTTTTGGAGAGGCAGGGCACGAAGGACAGAGGGCGGGACTAGGGAAAGCAGGGTCGCAGGGTCACCCCCACGCGACAGGAAGCAGAGCCGTGACTCACCGGGGAACACAGCGGGTCACCCAAACACGTAAGAGAGGCACTCACTCGAAACCGCTATAGACACGTTAAATTAGTCGTGGGTTTGTTTCAACCATTTATTTGTTTGTGTGTGTGTGTGTGTGTGTGTGTGTGTGTGTGTGTGTGCACCGCTTCACGTATTGCCTAAAGTAACTTCTAATATTGATGAACCGTGATTTTTGTGTCGATTCGTGCGAAAATATTTACTAGACCAAGGAACAAGATGCTGCGACAGAAGAGGAAAAAGAAGTGTATGAAATCGAGAGCGCAGCAGCTGTGTCGCATGCAGACCTGGCTTGAGATTGAATAACATCGGTTTGGCTCCCTGATATCTGCGGGGAACCCTCAGCTAACCGGAAATGTATCGTGAGTGGAGTTGTCATTTGTGTACGGACTCAGACACGAAGCCATCATCGCCGCATCCAAACTTTTGAGACCTTCCTCCTCCCCTGCCTGACAGGTCCAGCGCAATAATGCCTGCCGCGGGCCTCCCACGCCCATAGAGCAGCAGCGCCGGCGAGTGGGCGTAGCAGGGTTCAGTGAGGATGAAAAGGGATGGGCGAGTGTTACGTGACATGCAATTTGTCAAAACATAAAACCTGTGAATTAACCTTGACTGTTAGCACTGGTAAAATTTTGTCTACGTGAAAGTTCAAGGAAGTTTACTACCTTTATCGATGCCGGAAACGTATTTTGAATTACCAATGTTGATTGCACCTTTAGGGAGCATTGTGGCTGTGCAGACAGGTGGGTCACTATAACATGCATGTAATGGTGTTTGAAGAAGATGAAACACACCAGTCAACCAGTCCAAGTGTTCAATAGCAGAATCCCCATTGAAAATAACCAGCGTCTTCTCGCAGTCTCAAATCACTGAAGTATGATAGTTTCATTATGCGTTTTTTCTCACTTGCATGTTTCGTGTTAATGGTGAGTAGACGAGAAACGAACAGACCGAAGAAAAATAATGGCGATGAGAATCAAGATGTATGAGAAGAAAGTGGTCACGCCTGAGGGAAAGCTTGCGGGCGAGGTGACAAGGGCCGGGTGCGGGTGTGAGAGGGGAAGAGGAGAGAGGGGCTTGAGGGCTTGGCGGTGAAAGGTTACCTGCAGATTGACCCTCGAAGAGTGTCCCTCAGTCACTGACTCGAAACAATAAATGGCGCAGAAGTGCCTACTTGTAAATATTTGTACATAGGGTATGAATTTATTTACAGTCAGTAACTTCATGAAGAGTATGATATAGAATTTGTAACTAGTGCATAGGGCAAAAAATATGTGTTGGAAAAGAGAAGACACCTGCTTGTTGCTTAGTGAACTCACGGTAAGATTGTAAGCACCAATTAAATGGCTGCAAAATACTTGATCCTAAGGTGAATTTCTTATTAATATAATGACTTTCTTATTAATATATACTAATGACATTGACAGTGTATTGGGTATTTTTCCCTCTGCCACTGATTATATATTATAATTACCACACACTTGTAGTGCCAGATGTTAAGTGCCAATTAATTACACAATTTATTTTTATTTATTTATTTATTTATTTATTTATTTATTTATTTATTTTATTTTTATTTTTATGGAATACATCTTAATGAATGTCACAAGTCTGCATTAGGCTGCATTGATTTATTACCTGGTTACATTAGTAAGGCTTTGAAATTTAAATTAGTGCCTAAGTTTGTCTCAAAACAGTTAAAGCATTCACTAGTATTCCTCGTGTGGATCCCAGTAATGGACCAATCATCCCATTTTTTAAGCATTCTCATAATTCTTACTGAGATTTCATCTTCCCCTCCATAGCCATTTAGTTGTTTCATTTACCACATACCAGCATGAATCCATTATGTATTCTTCACTTATGAATGCTTGTAATGACTTACACTGGTGTTGTCTTTTGCAGGTCGGCTCTACAGACACTTCACAAGTCCAGCGCACGAGCCCAGGATGCCCACTACTTCCAGGGTGGCATCAATCATGACTGGGTGTGCTATTACGAGCGAGGTGTCACCTCCGACCAATCCTGCATCAATGAATGGAATGTTATGGACAGCCTTGAATCCAAGAGGCCACCTTCACCAGACTATCTCACTGACAAGTAAGGAACCACCATATCTCTGTAGCAGCATCATAGTTATATTCCATTGGCATCTAAATGGAAATTCATGCACAAGTGAAACATTATTACAGTACTGTAGTTTCTTTTTCTTTTGCATCATGCTTTTTGCCAGATAATACTTTAGGCTTGCTGGCTGAAGGTTAGCACTAATCAGTTTCATCCATGGGAAGCAAAAACACACAGCCTTACCCCAATATTATTCATTATTGCAATAGGAGATAGCTTCATCTTCAGTTTTCATCATTAACTTTAACTTCACTACTGAAAGTTTTGTCATCAGTTTATCACCATAAACTTTCTCATTATTGAAACATGACAACTTTGATTTCTACACAACTTTTGTAACTTGTTACTTCTCTTTAATGTGGTGTTACTTAGAACATTGCTCTCTTCCTGCTTTCCAGAGAGGAAACACAACTCCTTATACGCAGTAAACTCAAAGAGATCATGATGAGTGTTGACATCGACGAGGTCACTTCCAAGTACATCAGACAACGTCTAGAGGAAGACCTGGCCATGAACCTCTTCAAATTTAAATCATACATAGATCAAGAGATGCTGGTGATTCTGGGCCAGATGGATGCTGCAACAGAAATCTTTCCCCATGTTTACCTTGGTTCAGAGTGGAATGCATCCAACTTGGAAGAGTTGCAGTCAAATGGGTAAGCAGTAAATTTTTATTACATCCATAACAAATATAAAAGAAAGTGATGACACATTGATGAATTAAACTTTTTTTGTGTGTGTGTGTAATGGTGAAAAATATTTTGTGAACTAACTTTTTCAACTAAGAAGGTTTAGTAATCTTAATTTTGTTTGTCCTTTCAGAGTGGGCTACATCCTCAATGTTACAAAGGAGATTGACAACTTCTACCCCGGTACATTTGACTACCTCAATATCCGGGTGTATGATGATGAGAAGACAGAGCTGCTCAGGCATTGGGACAGGACCTTCAGATACATCACACAAGTCAAGTGAGTAGCCAGATTTCTATAGCTTAGTGTTTTATTTTAATTATGTACAATAACAATTATTTGCACTTACAGTCATAATAATCAGTGACAAATGTTTGCAACATAAGACATTGCTGATAAGGATGCTTGAAGTAAAGTGTTGGAGTACACTTTTCTAGTTAGACAATGTGTAATAGCTGATATCTTTCAGTTAAAAGAATAAATCTGAGGCTCCATCATGGAACCGATAATGCAAGAAAGTGCAGTGCCAAACCACAGATCCTCTCTGTGAGCTTATTAAGATTTTTCACTCCTGTAGGGTAGTAGGTATGTCTCCATAATGACTTCACAAGACTGGCACTAACATGATGTGAAGAAAAAAGAAAAATAGGTGCAATAACACCATTGGAAGAAAAAAGAAAAATTGATGCTGCTCTGCTGACAAAAGTTAAATCTCCTCAATATATTTTTTTATGTGCAACCAGAGGGGCCATGACACTGAGTCACTGATGCATAAGATTTTGAGTTCTTGATATGGCCGGAATAAAGTGTTTGGGATCCACTTTAGATCCTTGATTAAAGAAATGATGTGATAGATGTCCACTATTGATAGGAATTATATCACATAATGAAGATAAATAAATATAACCATATACATATAACATAATAAGCAAATATACGTGAGAATGTGAACGAAAACCAAGTGCAGGTACAGATTTTATAATCTAATTTTGTTACAAAGATAATTGCCCAAGATAGACCTTAGGAAAGTAGTAATTAGTACATTCACCTTTATTCAGCATTCTTAACCTTCTGCATATCATCAACTATTAATTAAATGTAAATTGCAAACTGGTTACATTGAATATATATTATAATTTTTACTCTTCTGTTGCAGGGAGAAGGACTCAAAAGTCTTAGTGCACTGCAAGATGGGAATTAGCCGCTCAGCATCAGTGGTCATTGCTTATGCCATGAAGGCCTTCAACATGAGTCTGGATGATGCCCTCGCGCTGGTGAAGAAAAAGAGGACTTGCATCAAACCTAACCAAGCATTTTGTAGCCAACTCAAAACTTACGAGGTCAGTTGACATAAGAGTAAGCAGCAACTCAACCTTTCAATAGCCCTGCTGTTACTGTATTCTAACTACAGTAAAAAAATAAAATGTTTATTATGGATTGATCACTAACCATGAAAATCATTCACCATTACACCCATTTTTTCTCTCTCTCTCTCTCTCTCTCTCTCTCTCTCTCTCTCTCTCTCTCTCTCTCTCTCTCTCTCTCTCTCTCTCTCTCTCTCTCTCTCTCTCTCTCTCTCTCTCTCTCTCTCTCTCTCTCTCTCTCTCTCTCTCTCTCTCTCTCTCTCTCTCTCTCTCTCTATATCTCTCTCTCTATTACTTTTCCTCGGTGTTTAATACTTTTTATTTGTCTGATTTTCTATGTAAATCTATGTAAATCTCTCTCTCTCTCATTTATTTATTTATTTTTTTTTTTTTTATTATTATATATATGATATTATTTTTTCAGGGTATTCTTGATGCAAGCAGACAAAGGCACAATGCTTTGTGGAGAAGCAAGTCTGAGACAAATCTCAAGTCTGCATCAGGCCAGGCCAACCGACACAACAAGCGTGAGCAAAATGCAAAATCTAGTGACTGTATGGACCAGAGAAGTAACAACAAAAACTTGCGTAAGAGCAGTGAGGAATTGTCCACATTCGATCCATCATACAACAGCCTGCATGTTCACATCCCTACTCCCTCTAACTTCCAAAATGGTGGTGAAAGCAAACGGCCAAAGTCCTGGTCTCCTGATGACCACACCGCTGCTCTACTTTTCCCTCAAAACACTGAGAATGGTGAGTAATTCTGATGTCCACTAAATACTGAAAGAGCCAGTCAGTTAATATAATGTTTAAAGTTGCAGTTACCACCTAAACATTTTGTCTTATGTTAAGATGTTTATCCTCACACAGGTTAGAGCCACTCATTAATCATTTCCATCTGAGCTCTCTTCTTATTCAGAGAGTCTGTCATTGCATTGATCACTATCTCTTGCTTATTGGTGCTTGCTATCCAGGTATAGTTGATTAATTTTGTTCATACCCATCATTTGTAACCATGCTCCCCACAGAGGTGAGGAGTATAAAAGACATGTCACCTGGTGGAGCCAGGTTGAGAAAAAAATTGAAGGATTAGTGTCCATTCCCAAACCAATGTATTTACCACATAGAGCATTTGTCAGAACGGTCTCATGATCTTTTCAACTCCCCACTCTGGCCATGCATGAAATATGGTTACTGATGATGATGATGGTGGTTGGTACAATTATTATATTATCAATTTAGGTCTTTTATATTCTTTCTTTTTCCATAATTATAGCCTTGCACCTATGACTTTCAGGTGGGAATGACTTTGGAGAATCATGGCGCCTCTCTCAGTCCCTGAATGTTCAGTCATGGCGGGCCCATGTAACACTGCACCAGCGGGACCGTCGGGAAGCAGCGATGGAAGGCTCTGGAGACGAGGACAGAGACGAGTCACCTCCATCCGTTGTGGAAGCACTGAATCCCTTATACTCAGAAATCCCACCAGATGGCATTACAAATGAAGCATCATCACTGCAGATTGCTACAACAGTCAAAGATATAATTAACGAATTTGAAAATGTACAAACCAGTAACCATACAGTGTCAAAGAAAAGTGATAGTGGAAAAAAGGCAGAGGCTGTATTGATACAGAACACATTATCTTCCAGTGATGATTTTGAAAGCCACTCAAGTACTGCAGAACTTGATAGGGTCATTGAGACATTGCTTACCCCAGGTGACGATGTGCAAGGCAGTGAACCTGTAGTTTCACAGACTAAACCAGCTGCTCAGAAACTTCAGGCTGTACTAGTACCGTCACAAATATGGCAGGATGATAAAAGTGAATTAGATGCAGCAGAAAGTCCTGGAAGTGTGCTTAAAGATCCTATCACGTGGCCAGCAGGCATTGTGAAGAAGCAGAAACAGGACTTTGAAGAGAAGGTCAAGATGAGTGATTCTAAGTCACCCTCTAGTAATAAAGATTGTGAGCCTTCTCTCTCAAGGCAGAACTCTTCCAGCTCCCTCACAGGTCATATACAAAAGGTAGAGGTAGTAAGGTCTCCAAGTTATGGGCGTCAAGACTCTATAGGTTCAGATACTGTTAAGAAAGATGATCCTTTTTCAGCCAAATTAGACAAAGTATTTGACAGGGAAGAAAGGAAACATCAAAGACAAAGTGCCATTATTCCTATTAGTGGAGATTTAAAAGAGACACCCTCACGTAATAGTTCTTGGGGGTCATTTGATAGTGCTGTAGTACTACCAGATAGGGACCTACCCTCAAGACAAAGTTCCTGGGGTTCTTGTGATACCAGAATTACAGGATCATCTAGAAATAGTTCTTTTGGAACATTTGACAAAAAGCCACCACCTCTTAGAGAAAATTTAGAAATATCCATTCCAGACAGTAATATCACTGGTACTTACTTTGAAAAAGACCCTGGTCCATTCTCACCTGGAACTATCAGAAGGAACAAAAACAGACACCCGGATTTGAAAGATGGGTTGTTAGATGAAAATACAAAATCACACCCTTGTGAAACTGAAGATTCAGAAGGAATAAAGATGGAAGATGGTACTCAGTTCAAGTCAGTGGCAAATATTAAGGCCTACGGACCTGCACCTTATAAGAGCCCAACAGAGAGGGAAGGTAGTACTACTCCAATGGAGTTGGCTGATGAAGGCATGGTGGAGGCAACTGAAAGTTCCTTTGATCACCACCATCATAGTAACCCTTCTTTGAGTATTTGCATTCCAAATAGTACAAATACCTTGGCCATAACCAGATCACAGCCTAACATATGCACAACCACATCCCCAACTGAGGACTTCAGATCTTCAAGTACAGAGGTTACTCTGGGTACTAGGTTAAATGACAGCAAAACCAGTCCAGTAAGTGAAAGTATCCCAGCACCTGGAATTGTTAAACAGCACAAGGAAATATTAGAGAGTAAGACTCAGGAGGGATCCTCCACGCAGGTACAAAAAGTACATGAGAAGCTGTCTCCACCAACTTATACTCGCTCACATAGCTACTGTGATTTGGAATCTGAAAAATCTGAAGTAAATTTAGCAGGTCCTGTTAGTCATAATTTTTCTGAAAAGAGGGCAAAATTTGAAGGATTAGTAGAATACGAATCAGAAAAAGGGAAAGTAAGACAAATAACACAAGCTATTGAAAAACAAAAGGAAGATGAAAAGATGAAACAGTGTAAAATAGAAGGTATAAGAAAGAGATCTCATAGTTTAGAGCGCCTCAGCACCTCACCCACCTCACCTGGCAGCTCTCAAATAGGACTGCTGGAGCAGCTCATGGTTCAAACACAGGCAGATACTCAGCAGGCAGAGACAGAAGAAAGTCCAACCGAAGAAATCTGTGTTAAAAACCTAGTTGGGAAATTTGAAGACTGTCAAGAGCAGAAACCTCCCAAAGTTCAAACCAGAAGTGTAAGAGCAAAGTCAGACAGTAGCACACCAGACAAATTTTTACCACCTGTACCTCAACGTAAATCCAGCTTAGATTACAATTTTAAACCAGTACACAGATCACAGTCACAACCACCTCAAACCCCAGTGAGACAGATGACTCCAGGAGGCAGTTTATCACCCATGGAGAAGGTACCTTCTCACAAACCCCCACCAGGTGGACGAGGCCAAGCTTGTGGAACAGAAGTGCGACAAAAGAAGCAACAGGGCAAGACTCATCCATTGACAAAACTCACACGGACAAAGGAAAATTATCACACAATGTAAAACTTAAACTTGACTACTTATACAAGGATGCTACTATAAATGCTTCCATAATTGAAAACTACTTTGTGATATGTAGACTAAGGATAGTGTAGCCACTTTCAGGTGAGGTACAGATGTCCTGATACATAAACTGCAACATGTGTAGGTGTAGGAATGAATCTCATCTACATGGAAATTCTCTGTAAGTGGCTGTCAGTTTCCAGATCAATAACTTCTGTGCCTCTGTAGAAAGTTCCTGCTAGTTCATGAGAGGTGACCAGCATAGCATTTAGCCTCACCAATCCTGCAAAATCTCCTACTACCCAGTTGTGGCTCATGAGCTGCAGAAAAGTTATAAGATTCTTTCTGGCATCTTATGCACACATTGCTAGTCGTGGAAAGTAGGAGCATGAATATATCAGGACACCTGTAGCATGCGCTGTACGGATATTACTTAGGCAAGGATTCTGAAGTTTCACCTGTGTTTAGGATGGTGTGACCATCACATGGTGGCCAGTAAGATGTTATAAGTACCACTGTGAAATTACATGAATAATTTTTCATATACATACTAGCTGATCTTGGGATGGTTTGAAAAGTATGATATGTAATTCATGCCATCTATGTTACCAAGGCATCCTTCTATAACAGGAATTTACAGTAATGATGTGATAGTTCAGAATTCATGCAGTAGTCATTTCATTCTGTGTTTATCTTCCATAATGTGGAAGTCCACTACTTATGTGCCGCTTCTCAGTAGTGCACAACATATGATTTCCACTGAGGTGTGCTAGTCCCTGCTGCTATTACCTTATTTCTAGTCCTACCTGAGCACCTGTAATTCCCTTCCACATAATGTTGATATTGATAGGATTATTTTTCTTACATAAAATCATTATTTATGGCATCTATATTGAGAATGTATTCCAAATTGTTGTCATGACCTCAAATCATATTTATGAAATTGCCAATGCTTTTTGGCCACTGGGTGTAGTGAATCTTGTTGTTTAATTATTCGTCATATATCTGTGCTGGTATTTTCATAGTTCCCTTCAGTATCTAGTGTCATAGATATGTGAATGTGGTGTTCCAGCTCATACAAGATTTATGTGATATTACCATCTGGCATATTTTATCTCCATTTAAGACTTAATGCATCCCTCAGAAATTAAAGTCAAAGGCAAATTGGATAGCATGCAATGATTAATCACATGATGTACTTCTAGATCTGTAGATGACGTCAGTAGACATTCCTCCTTTTGCTCAATTATGATGACTAGTTGTTTTCTTGTCATCCCTTTATATTATGTTTGTATGTTTGCCTTGCAGTATCAAATACTGATGAGGAAATATTATGCACTACCTTGATTTGCATAATTTTTTTCAAAGATAATGTTATGTATCTTTGTAACAATACTGCTTAATTATGTACTACTAATTAAACTTCTTAGGAGACACAACCCAGGCCAAACATTATTTGCGTTGACCCTGTGACAGTCAGAATGCCAGTGTCCCAATGTTTTATCATTCTTAAGAGGTTATAAGCAAAGATGTCATTATAGTGCAACATGTGGAAGCTGATCATTTGCATTAGACATTAGCTAAAGCCAGGAGCACTTTCCATGGCCTTGCCTCCTAATTAAAATTTCAAGATTCATGAAAGTTTACTGGAAGGAATTATATTTGTTATTCATGAGCACCTTTAACTTGCAGCATTTTGATGACAATGTACATATTTTCTCTGTAACTTCCTCCTTGTCATAATGATATTGGTGATTTACAGTGTAATTTATGTATAACAGTGGTGTGCTATATTTTGTATATAATTTGTACAAGAATCTAATTTATGATAATAAAATAAATAAACTACAAATTTTTTTTCTTAGTGTCCCAGTTTACATCATACATTCATTTTACGAGAGCAAATGAAGACTAATCCTCTTCCTCATGAGACAAGCAAACAGTCAACTTCATGCCACACTCATCTGGGCTCCACACATGTTGGTGTGAATATTTACTTTTTGCTCTACAAACATACACATCTTGAGTGTTCCTCAGGCAACATCAGCGAACCATTTGAAACCCCACAGTTGAGTTATGATTTGATGCATTAAATTCAACCTTCTTTGGTATAGGGGGCTTTCATATGCTGTGCCTGCTGCCATCAGGATGAGTATATCTATGCAAGTTGTAGCAAAAAAATATATATTGAGTCATACTCATGTTCATCAACATAACTAATGCTATCCTGTCATGGATAGTCTTCATACCCACCATATAATTTCATGTCAGTTTACAGATTTTTAAACCTATACCTACATTTTCACAAACTTTTTATTTAGTGCCCCCCCCTTCTGAGTACTTTGAGCACCTGTACATGGCGGACCCTCCCACCCAGAGAGAGAGGATTGCAGCTATAATTTTATCTACTCTGGAGACCTTCAAATCCTCTCTCGACATATCTTGATGATAGGTTATTTGAATTCTAATGATGAGTAGCCAATCGCCTGTATGACATGGTGTGGTGATGCATTTATCTGGTTTTCTGAACGAGTATTATATTTTCCATGGTGATTAGCTAAATCCTCATACCAATTTGTGCACTAACACCACCAAAAATATGGGCGATATGCTCCTGATAGGGACTGGGACAACTGGCCGCGGCCACCTAGCCGCCGGCGGCGAACTGACCGCCGCGGACACATCTGTGATTGTGATTATATGACTGACTCAGGTCGGGTTCATAAGATACGACTCTCTTAATTTTTAATCATTATGCTATTTGGTAACCCTAAAGGAACCCATTAAACAAGACATAAAACTAGACCCATTAGCAACACGAAGACAAATACACAGACAACAAATACTATATGAAATCACAAACAATTTAGTAGACTTAAACAAAGACACTTAAGCTACAGTCACACTGACTCTACGACCTGCTAACGACCACCCGCGACCGCAAAATGCTGCGATTCACACCCACCGCTCCCCGACCACATTGGTGGCAAAGTAGTCGTGCGACCGAACGGCTACCGGTGGTCGTTTAGTGTCCGTCCAGTGGGTGGCCGGACGGCGACCATGGTAAGATTCACACCTTGACCTCACACCTGGAGTCAGGCCAAGACGCCCACCATACGCCGACCGGTGACCGACAGGCAAAGACCAGTACGCGTCCTCTCGCAATGAGGACGGCGACCTCCCTTAATAACTTGCAGCTGACGTGTTCCAGTAATATTATCACCCAGTTATATTACACATTTTCATTCTAATTTCTGTAAATTATATGTGAAAACAATAGTTTCTTATAAAGGTAATGAAAGTATTTTGTGCTTCAAAAGACGGATATTTGTGATCCACCCCCCCGCCCCCTATGTGCCGCAGACATACAAAAAATTCTCCAAACAATATTGGTTTAACCTGTTATTAGTATGTATGTTATATTATATTCGTTCTAATGCATTTCCATCACCCTGGGCAGAGAATTGATTGATTGATTGATTGATAGTTTATTGTTGCAAGTAAACAACGAAGGAGAAGGGCTCGAGGAGCATGCCATCCCAACCCCCAGGCAGTACAGAGTGTGATTATACAACTAAGGATACATGTGTAAGTAGCACCAGGAAACTAAAAAGATACAATGGTAGGGGACAAGTGCTAAAAAAATAAAGGCCTTGATTTAGTCAAGGGAGCAGACATAAGGGACTGCACATATGGACTACAATCTAGAGGCAAATGCAGGATACTCACAAAGCACAGCTGAAAGAACATTATTGTTAATGAACCAGGCTACCAGCCCAGGCAGGTCCCAGTGGCCCTGTGGGCGGTAAGCACTAATAGCAGAACATTGCAGGACATAGTGTTTGAGCGTGTGACCCCCTGGCGCGGCAAGGTAGGTACAGGGTCAGCCCCACTGACCTCCCAGTAATATCTATAGCCCAGCCTCAGCCGCATCACCACCAGATCATAGGATGCACTAAGCCTACCATAAGTGTGGGTGCAGATACTTGATACCTGGGCATAGTGAATGCTGGAGGGACTACCATCCTGACACCTCAAGGCAAGCTGATTGGTAACAGACTCACTAACAAGGGATCTAAGTCTATTCTTAACATAATTATAGGTATGTTCAACACTTGGGTGTAAATTAACAATTCTTTTTTGAAATGAATAAAAGCCAATAGCTCCACAGACTCTCGATCATTGTTACTGCTGTGCACATCATGTCCTACAGTGATTCATTTTGGTTAGGCAGAGGTGACCCATACACATTTGGCCGTGTGTTTCACCTGTGGAGCAGGTTGAGTGGGGACGGAGCTTGGGCGGGCTGAGGGGCGTGGGACGTCATTGCTCAGGAATGTACCTCATTTCCGGGCAAGGGTGGTTTGACCTACCACCGGTCGCCGCACAACTCGTCGTGTGGCGGAAGGCCGGACGTCGACCACAACCAATGACAGATGAAAAGTGGACGGCGAACATCAGCGACCTCCAACTATCTGACGGCGTCCGTTTGCCATCCGGTCGCCGTTCAACAGTCAATGGTCACCTGTCGGCCACGGGTGGCAGTCCGCTTGCCGTCCAGACGCAGTCCATTCGGCCACCGGACGGCGACCTTTTCTACGACCGGCAGCGACCTGAGAGGTCGGCTGGAGGTTTTAGAGCATGACCTAAAACCTCCATCGGTCGCAGGGCAGACGGAGACACATGACGATCGCACGCACGACCAATCGTCGTCCAGCGACCTGCAGGTTCGCTGGAGGTCGGCAGTAGGTCGTAGAGCCAGTGTGACTGGGCCTTTATTTACACCCGACAACTACACGATCCACTAGAGGCAGCCACAACCTTAAATACCACACTTACCAGACTAACACTAGTATATATTCAAATATTCATTCTTTCCCCGCAGCATCCAAGAGTGGAATCATCTCCCATCTCATGTACGTATAGTTTAAATAGTCCCACTTTTGATACATTTAGGAATAGGATCATCAATCATTATCTCCCTAATCTTGACCCTTCACCATGTCCCAATATCTTTACTCATCCTAACCCTTATCCTAATCCTGTCCTGTGGCCCCTTGAATCCCCCGCACAACTCCCGCATATCATGCCACCCGAGAGTGGCCCTCTGCGGGTCCCCTAGAAATTAGTGAAATGAAATAAATTAAATGATTCACTTCCCTCCCCTGCACACTCGGCTCCCCCGTCCCCCCAACAGCCAACACAAATATGCGTGTTATGCACCTGAAAGGTGCCCTGCACATTATTAATCCTGATCCAGACCCAGATCCAGGGAGATGAAAGAAAGATGTACTGATATTACTTCTCTCAGCAGGACCGCCTATAATAGCCCAGTCAGTAGGGATGATGGCCAAAAAGTTAAAAAATAGAAAGAAAAAAGAATATCAGCAGCATCGCACAGGAAAACGCCGATGCAAAGGCTACACCGACAGCGTTCACCGAGTCTGAGTGACTTTCACCTCAAGCTCGAGCTCAGGGCAGTGTGAGTCACGTCAGTCTGGGGTCGACATGACACACCTCTTCCAGGGCCACCGCGTCCGCCTCCTCTGTTCCTGTGGCCTCCTCAGGAGCATCACGTCCATCTACTTCTGCCGCCACTGCCTCAAACTAAGATGCGGCAACTGTGTGTCCCACGAGGTGAGTGTGTCCGGCGGGCCCTGTGCAGCACCAGCAGGTCAGGTCAAGGAGGGGGAGGGAGGGGTGCACACACTTAAAGACACACCTGCCCCGAGGTAACATAATAAAGCAGATAAGAGAAGTAATTACCGGAGATGTGTTAGGGTGGGCCCGACCGAAGTGGGCGGGTCCTGTGCTGTAGGTCAGGTCAGAACAAGTGAGCATGCCAGAAAGGGAGTGAGAGCAAGGGATACACACACGGGGAGGTACATCCGTTTCGAGAGTAGAGTACAGAATAAAGCAGCCAAGAGAAGGAAGAATTGAAAGTGTATATACCTTGAGACTGTCAAATTTAACTTTCCATCTGCCTTGTGTGTGGCTGCAGCCCATTCCAACAAGTGTCACGCACAAGGAAGATTATTTAGCTGACCTGAGCTTTCTATTTCTGAGACAGACTATTTTGAAGCAGTAATAGGTTACTATCTTTATAAGTAATTGGTTACTAGCCTTAGTGGCGATAGGTTACTATTTCCGCAGCAATCGGTTAGGTGGCGAGGACATTGAGATCTCAGAAAATTTCACATCCCTTGGTAGCGTAGCTCAACAACGGTGAGTCTCGCCAAGAAGTCTTACAGGTGATTGTGGAGAACCACTCCGCACCTCCAAAGTACGATATTACGCCTCCATATTATGGTTAAGGGACTAAATACATGTCCCTTAACCATAATATGAAGGCACAAGTACTTAAAAGTAAAGAAAAAAGCCGAATTAATCCCCTTCCCCCTACGATCTTGGGGGACCTGCGGGAAATCTGGGTTTTTGGGTGGGGGAGCATATTTAAACTACTCCAACCGAACTTTACAACCTGCTAACGGGGGAGCTTCACCCCCCTCGACCCCCCTGCTTACCCAGGGGGGCTGCGTCACCCCTGGACCCCCCCCCCCACCCCTTACCTTTAGTGGACGGAATGTTGCTCCTCACATGTACCATATCCGTCCACCATTTCTCCTCTTCAAATACTGGTGAGTGTTGAGCTGGGCAGGGGCAAACCAAGAAACAGCTGACCGTGATGCCTATTATACTCGTCGTACATATGAAACCAACATAAAAGCCTCTCAAACCAACTACTTGAACTCCGGAATCTCTTACATTTAATACTCGATTTTTGTTTAACACTCAATCCCTGAGCAAGAGAGAAGTTTTGTGCGGTAAATCTTAAGAAGCACCACTCAACCCCCTCCACCACCCCAGCCCCCCTACACCCCCAAGACAAGCCTGGGGACCTGTGGGGAAGCGGGTTTTTTTGGGGGGAAGCCCAAATCACTGAAAAATGGGCTCCCAAAATTTACCAAGAAAAATCCCTAAACCAGGGAAAATTCTCTAGTCTCGAAAGTAGGGAAAGTCCCTAACACATACTCTTGTAATCTATTCCAATATGACCTGGCATTCAGTCTCTTGATGAATGTCAGGCGTGTCAGTGGATGGTGGGCATAGTGACCCCCCAACCGCCACCCTCCCAATCTGTCCCACGCCGCGTAATTTCTGACGGGCCACGCCGCATGTCAAATATAATTAAACTACTCCAGCCGAACTTTATGACCTGCTAACGGGGGGGGGCTTTGCCCCCCGCGACCCCCCATTCTAACCAGGGGGGCTGGACCCCTGGACCCCCCCCTCCCCCACATGTATATGCGACTTCTTTCTGCGAGGAGGTATTTCTCGCAACACCGGTTGCACCACCGTCGCGGCCGCCGTCACAGGAGGCTGCGCTTTCGTGAATATTATCCCCTATTTTCAATAATAAATTGTCCTTGAATTGGATTTTGAAAGCGTTTCCATGGTTGTTGAACATTTGTAGAAAAGATATGTGAATAGCTAGTGATGTTTCATAAGGTAGGTAATGGGTCGAAATACTGGCACGATACTAAAACAATTCTTAACCCAACAGTTTGCTTCATTAATCCTTGTAGGGAACCGTTGTTTTGGTGGTGGAAGGCCAAATCACTGAAAAATGGGCTTCCAAAATGTCCCTAAAAAATCACAAAAGTAGGGAAAATTCCCTTGTCTAAACTAAGGAAAGCCCCTAACTTATACTCTTGTAATTTATTCCAATATAACATAGCAGCCGCCGCAGCGGGTCTGTTGACGAGTATCGGGCGTGTAATTGAATGGTCACCGGAGTGGAACCCCCCACCGCCGCCGCCGCCCCAATCCGTATAATTGAGCAACTCTTGGGAAATGTCATGTTTCATAAAAACATATGGTACAATACTGACGGTTAACCCATCCACTTCTTGTAAGTTGATGGTAGATCATTGTTACCCAGTAGTTTGGGGTACAAAATGAAACAGATTTGTGACTGCTGTCATCCAGCACTGGCACTCCTACTGTCATATGACCCAGGAGTGACCTAACGATTGCTACGTATCACCTGGCCTCCATTTTACTTAAACTATGAGTAGTTTTTGTTGAACAATATCTGGTTGGTTTCTAACACATGACAAGCTTCATGCGACCGCTATTCACAAAGCGCAGATGTCATATGCCCGTGTCACTATTCGACTCGATTTTGGGATAGTAATCGATCCTTTTGTCAAACTACATGCATACCAATAAAGAGGTTAAATACTCAGTTAACACTTACCGAATGGTGAAGTACAATGATATTTTGAGTGAGAGAGTGAGAGTCTGGTCCATCCATCATGGCGGCGCAATGAAAACTGGCAGAAACCATGCCTACATGGCGCTGCCTGTGCGATTCAACCTGCGGAGTAATACATCCTGAATATAATTGTTTAAAATCATAAAATACAAATACTTGCACCATTACTTGCTTTAATATAGAGAAGAAAATAACGTAGAACTCGTAAAGACTGTTTTATGTCCAAAATCGTAATGATCCATGCATGTACTGACTTAGGAACTAGTTTGTATGGTGCACTGCAAGGCAGGTATGAGGCTCAGTCTGTGCATAGAGGTGCTTGTGAAACAATATCCAAGCCACCCAACTTTATAATTAACGAGGTTTGACCCCCTGGCCCCTCCCCAAGGTAAAACGTATACGAAAATGCATTATAATAATAATTCTTTCATGTGCTAATTTACTACGAATATTGGTTTGAAGTGGTGCTCCCTAAGATTAACCGTTGAAGGGGACAGGAATATTATCTGTTATTTCTTATCATCACTTGTAGACGCAGTATATGTTCGATGCGCCTGTAAAACTAGAGTAGTACAACAGTATGTGATACCATGGAAAGGTTATTATTACTGTGGGAGCAATATTAGAGGCGCGTAGTGATTCTCCATATTTACTATCTTTCGAGGGATTGGATTGGCCCACAGTATTTTGAACTCGCTCAGCATGAGTATATGGCGTTGTCGATACCTGTTATGATATCTGTTGTGATACCTGTTATGGGTGTTATGCACCTGTGTGGGTGCCCTGCGCATTATTCGTCCAGATCCTGATCCAGAAGGACAAAGATCTGGATCTTCAAGTCCCTTGTACTGCCTGTCTTACTCTATGGCTGTGAGGCATGAACACTAAATGGGGACTTGGAGAGGCAGATTGCTGCCTTTGCTAATAAATATCTACACAGAATCATGGGATATTGCTGGAATGACTTTGTGTCAAACCAGTGACTACTCCGTGAGACTGATTCAACATTTATTCCCTACATAGTCCATCAACGCCAACTCCGGCTATATGGGCACATGTCACGTTACCGTCAACTGGGGTGACTTCGAACACGGGGTGACCGGACAAAAAGTGGAAAAAAAATTGACATGTTGATAACTCGTAGCCAGTTGCAACAATCAAGGTGTTTTTGGTGTCAGAATTTGTCTTTTGCCTTATAGTTTTCAGATGAGAATGTGGTTTTTTACAAGTGTGCCCATCTCGCATTGGCAGACGGCTTTTTTTTTTCTTTGTGTGTGTATTTACCTGGTTGTATTTACCTACTATCCAAGGAGGAAAATATTTCATCAGGTGGTCTGAAAATGACTACGGTAACCGAAAGATTGGACAGCAGATATAAAAGGGAGGAGGGCCAGGTGGCTAGCAGATGCTATTGTAGGTACTGGGCACGGTTGGTTCAAAAACTATTCTTGGTTGATCCCCGCGGATTTCTGACCCTCTGACCTTGTCCATTATATCCAAAATCCATTATAAGTGGGTCTGTTATATCGAGGGTTTATTGTATGGTATGTATAATATCCTGACTAAAAATTCATACTAGCTGGATTATCAGTTAGGTGAATGTTGTCTCACTTGCCCAAGTGTATGTCAGTCAACCTATAGAGTAAATACTTACTGTACTGTACTTTTAATGTTTGTTTTTCCAGGTGGATACATTGTTTTGTCCCAACTGTTTGGAAAATATGCCATCAACAGAGGCTCGCCTAAAGAAAAACAGGTATGGAACAGTATTAGATTACCAGTTTGGAGTGTTTTTGATGTAATTTTTTTTCTAATTTTAGTAAAATCATCTACAAATTTTAGGCTATTTTTTCTTTTGGCTGAAATAGAACTGGACCCTTAGCAGATTTATACAACATAATTTCTTAAAATAAACCATCTTAATTTCTTTAAATTGACTAATATTCTATTTTCTTAAAATCCAATGAAGGAAAGATGATGTCAAAACTTGTTATTTTTTAGTAACCTTCACATGTTTTAAAGTCTTGAGTAAATGTAATCTTTGTTGCTTTGCAGGTGTGCCAACTGCTTTGATTGTCCCAGTTGTGGCCACACATTATCTACCCGTGCAACTAGCATCCAGGCACCTTCACCAGAGGACCCCAGCAAGACTGTGGCCAGGAAGGTGTACTACTTGGCATGTACAAGCTGTAGATGGACCACCAGGGATGTTGGCCTCAAAGACCAAACTGTTGGTTAGTTACGTGCATGGATAGTTGGACATTTTTTATACATTCTTAATACAATGCTCATATGGATAAGTAGTTTCTTGTTTGCTGCCCTTGTCAGCATGCACATAATGCAAGGCACCTCACCACAGACATGGCCAGCCAATAGAAATGGAACTAATCCTATGGTTCATTGTAATCTAACAGTATACAGTAAAAATTGTTTTGTTTTTTGCTAAACCTCAATTGTGCAGTGTTTCTAAAATGGCACATGCAGTGTCTAACTTTTTTCTTTTTTTTTTACTTGTCATGTGTTTCACATTCGCTGAAAATATACATGTGTGTGTAAAACATAAATGTAAAATTCAGTGGAAATGTTTGGAAAAAAGGGAGTAAATGTGAAAACTGGGTGAGGTTTCCATCATATGTTTTTAATACATGATTTTCAGTGGTGTGTACTCTGCAGTTTTTTACTTTGTGAAGCAATATGCTGCCCATATTCTTGCAAAGTATAAAAATGGAGCTTAATTTATAGCTGTTTTGTTTCCAAGCTCATCAGATAAATAATGATTCATGTTAGTTTTTAAGTGCAGTTATAATAATGACTAATGCTATGTTAATTTCTTCTTTCAGCCACAGGAGGGTGGGTTGAACAAGATAATGAGCACTATAAACACCTTCAGTCACTGATGGAACATTATCGGTCCGTGGCGCAGCATGAAAAACTTGAACGAGAAAAGAAGAGGTTCTCTCATAGGAAATCATCATACTTGAGCTTGTCTGACAAATACAGTCTTCCTTCAATTTTAGGGAGGAAATCCCTTACACCCTTATCACCATTTGCACACAAGGTTAGTTGAACTAAAAGTGACATGTTTGTATTTGACAAAATGCAGGGGCTAGATGTGGGGCTAAAGTTGTAAAGTGGGCAATAACAACATGCCCTTGGTGTATGCCCTCATTGATTGATTGATTTACATTTACATTTTTTTGCTGTTATATTTTTATTCTCTTCCATTAGGGAGATCCAAGCCAAACCTCAGAGATGACTCCACTGAAAGCCACCTCAGAAGTGGAAGGTCTCCCAGATGACATATTCACTGAGGAAGTTGTTCTATCCTCAGGTATTGTAAAAATATCCCCCCAAAATTTAACCACAAAGGTATACTTGTTCTCTCATTATGGTGTACGGTACCAAAGTTCAAGATAACCCAAAGAGTACTAAGCATGACCTCTCTTTTCTCATTTATATACTGTTCTTTATGTTTTTCCAAACCATATTCCAGTGGTCTAAATATTCCAATAATCTGAAATCATGAAAGCAAGATAGTTGCTGGAAAAAAATTTGTAGCTACAAATAACTTATAGCATTCAGTTCTGTAAGGATCCTAGCTTTTCTTTCATTAAGGGCTTTCATAGTCACCTGATACTATTCTCTCACCAGAACATCTACCAGAGCTCTGTTTTATGAAAGAATATAGTTTATGGTCAATCACGGAAACAGATGTAACACTGTTTCAGTTACCACAATGGAGCAGCGAATGGCATCCCCAGAGTGGCAGCCTGATAAGACAGCAGATCTTTACCCCCTCCATAAGCACATTTTGGTGAAGCGCTCCCTCCGCTGTCGCCACTGTGAGCACAACCTCTCCAAACCTGAGTATAATCCTTCTTCCATCAAATTCAAGATCCAGCTGGGAGCTTTGTAAGTCTCATTTCAGTATTTATCATTATCGTGTATGTTGAGAGAGAAATGGTGTTATGATAGAGGGACCATATGTTCAAATGTCGCTTCTCAGCTGTACTTTAATTTATTAGATTTATATATACATTTAATGATAAGACCAATGATAATTTATCAATGCTTTCACCCTATCTTTTTTATAGTTTACCATGATTGGTGCTTTAGTTAAGTCAGTAGTAAGAGATTTTCCTTTTCTTTCATGCAGTTACCATGTACCAGAAGTGAGAATGGTTCGCCAAGTGGAGCTAAAGAATGATGTGGAAACCAATGTTCAGCTCTCCTTGTGCAACCCCACACCTCATGATATGACAGTGGCCCTCCTTCCATTTGTTCCCGATGCTTCAGATGTTAACTTGCAAAAAGGTAAGGCTCATCTCTGTACAGGAAAATATTTATTCCCTGTAAGAATGACCCTGGTATGAGCATAAGAGGAAAGCTTATAGGAGTATTAGACCAGTGCCCCCCTTAGGACACACTCATTGTCTTGGGCAACTTCGGTGCTACTACTGGCACTGACAGAGTTGGCTATGAGCTGTGTTGGTCCCCATGGTTCTGGCACCAGGAACATCAACAGCTCTCTCCTGAATTTTGCAAGATCCAGGAGGTTGAGAATTGTGGGTTCTTGGTACCAGAAACTAGAGCTGCACTGCAGAACTTGGTATAGCAGTGCAGAATGGGTAATTAAGGATATTGACCACATCCTCGTAAGTACTTGTTGGAGGATCCTTCAGTACTGCAGGGTTTTCCGGAGCTCTGAGTTCTTCGAAACTGATCATAGGCTTGTTGTTGCAGCACTCAAACTTCATGTCAGGTCAAGAAAAATCTCGAGATGCAACAATACTGTGTTCTATCTTGAGAGGCAAAAAGACCTGGCATGTGCACAGGAGTATGCAGTGATAGTCTCAAATCGGTTCAATGTACTTAGCACCCTCAAGGACCCTGTAGAACTGTGGGATATCCTCAAACGTGAGGCTCTTAGAGCTGCCAAGGAGTGCATTGGAGAGCACACAAGATCTAGGATTGGATTTGCCTCGGCAGAGATGTTGGAGAATATTGAGGAGAGTCACGCTGCCAGACTTGCTGGGAATTGGGACCAATATAGGGCTCTGTCACATAGGACTAGAGTTCTCCTGAGGAGAGACAAGGAGAAGTATGTCAGGGGTGTCTTTGAGGTAGTCGGGTGTTATCTAAATGTGAATGACCTCCAACCTGCTTACCAAGTCCTAAAGAAGATCTGCTCCGAGCCTCCTCTCAGGCGAGCACTATCTGAACTGCTGATAGCTGCCTCGTGTCGGACATGGATGGGCAGAGGGCTTGTTGGGCTGAGTACTTTGAGCAGTTGTACATGGCAGACCCTCCGAGTGGGCAGCTTCCAGTTGCTGGGTTGCAGGTAGCGACGAAAGCCCACCCTCCTTTGATGAGGTCAGAGCGGCAGTGGCAAAGTTGAGGGGTAGAAAGGCACCTGGTATCTGTAACATCAGTGCGGAGCTGCTCAGGCCTGGAGGTGAGGTCGTAATCCGTCTTGACTGCCATATGGCAATCTGGTACCATTCATTCTGACTGGAAGAGGGGATTGGTCGTCCCTATCTGGAAAGGGAAACGGGACTGTCAGGACTGCAACAACTACCATGGTATTACACTGCTCAGTGTGCCAGGCAAGGTGCTTGCCCACCTATTGCTGATGCAGATTCTCAGCTAGCTGCTGAAGCTACAGACCTAAGCAGTCTGGGTTCATGCCTTGTAAGTCAACAACTGACCATATCCTAGGGTTTTGCATACTAGTGGAGCACTGAAGTGAGTTTCAACCGGGGATGCTTGCAGCCAAAGTTGACCTCGAGAAGGCATTTGATTCAGTGCATTGCAAGGCACTCTGGGATCTTCTGCGACTCTGTGGGATTCCTGCAACAACTATTGGTTAGCTGACTGGCCCCTATTCTGGAACTGAGAGTGCTGTGAAGTGTGGGGGGCCTTGTCCAGCTTCTTTCCCATAAACACAGGAGTGAGGCATGGCTGTGTCCTTGCCCCATCACTTTTTAACACTTGTATGGACTGAGTATTAGACAGAGTTTTGTACCAGAGTCACTGTGGAGCATCTGTTGGTAATACCAGGGTCACTGACCTTGTTTTCGCCGGTGATGCAATACCATATTTTGCGGCGTATAACACGCACCATTTTCTTTAAAAAAAATGCCAGAAAGCTACCCCTGCGCTTTTTACACCAAAGGTACTTTTTTTTTCTGCCTTTTTCTGCCATAATTTTGAAGTTTGCATGGGGTTTTATGGGTCAGCATGCCATTCTCAGTGTTTCCGTGACTGTTACAATGGCAGGAGAGTTTTTCGTATTTTCCGCGTCTGAATCCATGCCCAAGTGTCCACAGCCAGTGACCTTGACTCCTCATAAGCCTCCTCTTGCTCCCAAAAGAGCTCTCAGTGTGAGGGCAATTGGGAGAGAGCTGAAAGTGACTTTTTCAAGCTTTGAAAGTGGTATTAGTGGTGAAGACAGTGACATCAACAACATTGGACTCCAACCCCTCGTCTTATCAGGAAGGCTGAGCCCCGTTATTGTGCAGCCTCAGTTTAGTGACCATCCTGTAGATCAATCTCATTACAGTGATGGTGGAAGTGATACTCAGGCCCCTGAGGATGCATCCCACCACCCTTCAGGGTTATCAAGTTGAAAACATGAGGGTAATAAAGGGGGTTTGTAACGGGGTCCAGTGCATGGAGGAGGAGGGCTGCTGCCAACCACAACGTACACAGCGCTGTGAACACAGGCTTGCTCCGACCTAAAAGTTACTGCGCTTCATCACATCACCACGGAAACACCACATGAAGTAGAGACTTCGGGTTTGAGGCAGACTAAAGAGGAAGGATGGATTAAGCGATTGCTTATAAATTTAAAGCTGCTGGCTTAGGTAGAGCCCTGAAATTGATAATGAAAAGTGACCAATTTTCAGGAGAATGTCAGAACATTGCCGTACGGGGAGAACCAATTTCACGGTACAACCCCGCCTTTTAGGGGTTAACAAAAATTTTGGGAAATTGTACATCATCAGTCTTGCTTAGCTGTACATATTTCTGAGCATTTTAAGCAATGAATATTTTTTTCCAAAATTGTTGTCTTAAAGCTTAGGGTGCGCGGTGTACGCCGGAGTGCGTTATACGCCGCAAAATGTGGTAATCCTTGTGGAGTCGCTGGAGGTTTTGGTGATGGCTCTCAGGCACTACACAAGGAGGCGAAGCCCTTGGGACTTTAGGTCTCCTGGGCCAAGACCAATTTACAGGTGTTTGGAGGCTTGCTAGATGAAACAGTACAGTCTGTTCATGCGTGTGTCGAGGACATTGAGATCTCAAACAATTTCACATACCTTGGTAGCGCAGTTCATAACAATGGTGGGTCTCGCCAGGAAGTCTTAAGGCATATTGGCTTGGCCCACGGCACTGGCGGATTTGGGGGGGCCATGGCCCCTAGGAGACCAAATAATTAAAATTTAAATTGGAATACATAATATTCCTTGGCATTGATCGATAGGAAAATATTATGTTCCATTAAAAAAAAGGCTCACTAGGGGGTGTGGGGGGAGGGACGGGTGTGGCTCAAAGTGTTTAACAGTTACCACAATCAGAAATGCACATGGCATAATGGCAGCTGTGATTAACCATTTTAACAGCAGTGCCAAACGTGTTGCTTTGCTCAAGAAACATGGAGAAGAAAGTGAATGTGACAACATCAATCTCTTAACTCTGTGTACCACTCGATTTGTTGAAAGACACACTGCAGTATCACGCTTCTGGAAATGCCTACCTACTATAGTTTCTGCACTTCATGAGATGATGACATGGGCAGACAGAGAAGCCAGTTCAAAAGCCAGCAGTCTTCTAGCTTCCTTAGAAAGAACAGAAACATTAGTCTCATTGGCTTGCCTCCAAGCTATATCATCAGTTATGAAACCATTAGCAACAAAGGAGGTGATATCACCCACATTAAAACTACTGAATGCCACAAAATCTGAGCTACAATCTATGCGTGAAAGCAGTGAGACATCGTTTGCAGAGATTTTCAAAGATATTGAGGCCACAGCAGAGAACTTGGGAGTTGAAGTGAAGAAACCTCGTCTTCCATCTAGATGCATTGAGCATCCAGTGAAGACACAGTAGACACTAAATCATATTACAGAATTAATGTCTACATTCCAGCACTTGATGCAGTGCTCAGAGATTTTCGTGAAAGGTTCGTAAGCACACTGAACTGTCTGCTGGACTGAGCTCTCTCATTCCTAGTATTGTGAGTGACAAGTCTTGGGAGTATGTACAACCTGCATTTGTCAAATATGGCCCACTGATGAAAGATAACCCAATAGAATCTTCTGTAAGAGACGAGTTCAAGATTTGGCAGAGGCATTGGTCATCATGTGAGAAAAAACCTACAACAGCAGTGGCAACAATCAATGAGTGTAAGGGTATGGAAGCTGTATTTCCCAATATGCTGACTCTACTAACTCTCTTAGCACACCCTGTGTCAACTTGTGAGGCAGAGAGGATGTTCAGCAAGGTTGATGCTATCAGGAGCACAATGTCAAGAGAGATTGAGCCCTTGTTCTGCTCCAAACACATCGTCTTCATTCTACAGAAGCTTTAATAGATAGGTTTTCCATGTCTGCTTTAAGGAAATTATCATTTACATTGTATAGTCTTCATGAGAACACAATTCATTGAATACTGCATTGTAACACTGGTTGCTTATGAGTTGAGTTGATTCATTACATTCATTTGCTCAGAAGTCCAGAATAGCTTTTAATTTAATCTCAGTTCGGTTGTATTGATTAGGAGAAAGAAAACCTTAAGTTAGTTCTAGTCAGTCTACAATTTAACAAAACCCTATCCATTTTTCAATGCAAATTTTACACAAAATACTACTATTATCCCTTCAAGCACTAAAATCTATCTCTTTTCTGACCATTATTAGATCATTTTATTCAGATTTGAAAGAGTATATTAAAGCCAGATTGAAAGGTATATTTCTTTGATTAGAAGAATTTCCTTGGGCAACTGTACATGAATGATTTGTATAAAATCTGCCAACTGTAGTGATATGGTGCCAGGTGCCCTGCATTATGTTCTTAGTTACTACTACAGTATATTTTGATTTTACTGATTGATTGTACGTTTAACTATCATAATCATTCATCCTATAACATTTTCAAATGGATTCAGGTACTAGTAAAATCCATGGAATAATTACTCATTGAAAGTATGAAAACTTGCAAGTAAAATTATTTATGTTTTAAATTTTCATTAACTATTATTGATGTTTACTTCTATAAATATTTTTGATTAGCAAGTATTTTTTTTTTACCTATTTCAATCTTCTTGTGAAAAAAATATCAATTGAACTTTCTAAATAGCAAAACACTTATTGTTAAAACACAGGATTTTTTCTGAAAGGCCTTGCTCATGGTGCTTTAAAAAGCACATAAAATACTTCAAAATCTCAAAAACCAGCTGATTGTATCTCTCTCACCAAAAATTCAAAGCGCCCCTATCCTCTTTGGCCCCCCCCAGGAAACCTCCCTAGATCCGCCTATGGCCCACGGTGTTATGGACTCACTCAGCACGAGTATATGACATTGTCGATACCTGTGTAGAAGGGCAAAGATCCAGATCTTCAAGTTGCTTGTGTCCCTGTCTTACTCCATGGCTGAGCCATGGACACTAAATAGAGACTTGGAGAGGCAGATTGATGCCTTTGGTAATAAGTGTCTATACAGAATCATGGGATATCTCTTGTATGTGTCAAACAGGTGACTACTTCGTGAGACTGATTTGCCATACATTATCCGCATAGGATGGCAACGCCAACTCTGGCTATACAGGCATCTGATGCACTGCCCAGAAGCTGACCCTGCCCATTGGGTTGTTCCTGTAAGAGACAATCCTGAGTGTAGGAGGCCAAGGAGTTCATAGCTTGAGCAAGTCAATAGATCCTGCCAGGTGGTACTTCAGACGGGGGCCTGCATGAAGACATGCCCAGAAGGACCCCGTACTGGGTGTCATAGAGTGGGCAAGGCAACATGCCCCCCAGTGTATGCCCCCATTGATTGATTGTTTGATTATAATTATAGGAGAATCACAAGATTGGCTCCAAATGTTGATTATCAAAGGAGTCCCAGTGTAGACAAAGATTTTTCCATCAAAGTTGATGAAGAGGAATTGATAGAATTCTATTGGTTCATGGTTCAAACTTCAACTTTTCTTGGAGGTTCATCAGCCATATCCTATTTCTTACAAAGCACATTCAGTTGAATGTTGGGTGTGGCATGAGGTGAGGGACTCTGATTGTGAACACAGCTTATGATGCAGCTGCCTTTGATTGGCTGTAATTTTTGTTTCCTTATGTGGTTGAGGTTAGCGTGCTTAGCTATGAATCCGCAGGCCCTGGTTTGAATCCAGGCCTGGGCAGTTGACATGCAGCCCACTCAGCTGTTCATCCTCCTGTTCTGGCTGGTTGATAAATGGGTAGTTGGAGCTGTTGTCAACGTGAACACTTTTGCCTGGGCAGGAGGGAGATTCCCACTTCCTCAGCCTTTCCCATGAAGTTCGCTCTGAGCCTGTCACCGTGACCCCACCCCATTCCACCCTTCCCTCCTCTACCTCCATGCTTCCTACACACACCTGCACATCCCAGGAGACAATAGGAGGAGTGTGGATTAAGAAGGGGATCGAGGCTCTTTTTTTCTTTCCCATTCTTTCTTTCTCTTTCTTTCTTCCTCTTTTTCTCTTTCTTTTTTCTTTCTTTTTCTCTGTTTTTCTTTTTATCTTTCCCTCTCTTTCTTTCTTTTTCTCTTCCTGTCTCTATGTATATATTTTTCATTCAAATTCTTTCTTTCTCATTTTCTTTCTTGCTTCTTTCATTCTTTCTTTTTCTTTCTTTGTTTCTCTCTCTATTACTTCATTACTTTATTATTTATTTTTTTCTCTAACTTTCTCTTTCTTTATTTATCTCTCATCCTTTCTCTTTCTCTTTCTTTTTCTTTCTCTTTTTTTACTTTCTTGTTTTCTCTATCTTTTTTCCTCCTGTCTTCTCTCTCTCTCTCTCTCTCTCTCTCTCTCTCTCTCATTCTATCTTTCTATCTGTTTCTTTCTTTTCCTCTTTTTCTTTTTTCTCTTTTTTTTTCTTTTTCTAATTTTCTTTTTTTTCTCATTATTTCTTTCTTTTTCTGATTTCATTCTTTTCTCATTATTTCTTTCATTCTCTCTCTTTTTTTTTCTTCCTGTCTGTCTCTTTCTTTCTATATATTTTTTCATTCTAATTCTTTCTTTCACATTTTCTTTCACTATCTTTTTTCTTCCTCCTAATTTTTCTTTCTCTTTCTCTTTTTCTTTCTATCTTTCCTTCTCTTACTTTCATTTTCTCTTCCTGTCTCTGTCTTTTTCTGTCTATATATTTTTCATTCTAATTCTTTCTTTCTCATTTTCTTTCTTTCTCTCTTCTTTTTTTTCTTTCGTTGTTTCTCATTATTTTTCTTTCTCTTTCTATATATTTTTCATTCTAATTCTTTCTTACTCATTTTCTTTCTTTCTCTCTTCTTTTTTCTTTCGTTCTTTCTCTCATTATTTTTCTTTCTCTTTCTATATATTTTTTTTTCTTTCTTTCTTTGTCTCTTTATTACTTTTTTTTTACTCTTTTTCTTTTTGTTTCTCTATCTTTCTCTTTCTTATGTTGTTACTGATTGTAGAGAGGAAATAAGTGAGACACAGGGGAAATTATGGTAAAATGATGTTTCAGTAAGAATTGAAACAAACAAATTGGGGATTACTAGTGTCAAAATTAATGAGGTGAGGGCAGAGCAGTGGGGAAGAAGAGGGCGGAGGTCTGAACCCTCATTAGGTGGGAGGGAGGAAACTGAAAGAAGGAAGGCAAGGAAAAAAATACAACTGAAGTAAAAAGTGTGTGTGTGTGTGTGACAAAGATGGAAAATGCAAGAGAGAGAGAGAGAGAGAGAGAGAGAGACCTGTCCTCAGGGGCTGACCTCACACTCTCATCAGAAGAAATTTTTGGGCCGTTAAGACAGGGACGAGGAGGGGCAGGCAAGACAGGTACGGGGAGAGTGAGGTGGCTATGGATGATGAATTGGTAAAAAAATTGAAAAGATTAGAAAAACAGAGCCCAGCTCAGGTGTTCATGTGACAACGGCTGTACCAGGAAGGTAAACTGTGGTAACCCAGATGTCAGGTAATAGGTTCTTTCCCACCACAGGCTCAAGGGCCAATGTGACTGAGATGAGCACCGTGGCCACGCACAGCTATTGCATATGCCTCCTGCTTTACCTTTCATCTATCACTTGCTAGTTTCTCCTTCCCATATTCTTTCTTCTTATTCCCTTGAAATTCCCATTTTTATCTGACCCTTACTTGTGATACCACTGCATAGTGGTCAGAACCACTAAATATTCCTTTCATAACCTTTGTGTTGATACATCCTGCTTTAACCTATTATCCATAGCTGTTAAGTCTGTAAGCTCCTCCTTTCATTCCTTTTTACCCAAGTATCAGTTTGGCTTAACTTGTTCTAAAAGATAGTGTTTGTTATGAACAAACTCTTTTCAGCACAAGCATCCACAAGATATACCCATTCTCATTCATTACATCAACACCCCACTTCCCAACTGCACCCTCAATTCCAATGCTCCAACTTTGGCATCCAAACACAAATACACTTTTCATTCCCAGAATTTTTCAAACAATATCCTAAATCCTCCCAGGATTTCTTTATCTCATTCTTGCTTTTCTCTCCCAATCTTTCTCTGGAGCATACACACACACCCACGCATACGTCACAATACCTGTCTGACCTGTCATACATACTATCCTAGAACCACAACATCCATGTCCATCCACTCCCACCCATACTAGTTTGGAAAATCAATATGGCACATCCTTCCTTCCCTCGTCCCTTCTATATCCTGACCCATACCACTCCTCCTTCTAAGCTTCTCCACAGCCATGCTCCACCATCACTTCACCCTCCCATACATCACATCCTTTCAGGTGTTTCACCAACATTTAATACATCTACCTATTCTTTCACATATCCTTCTATCACTTTTATTACTCTTCTATTCTTCATTCACTCTGTTGATTACCATGTGTAGAGGAAGTCTCCAGAGATCATAGTCCCATAAATTTCACTTTGACAGAGGAACCAGTGGAGGGAAGCAGCCTGAGCACAAGCAGCCTGGTACGTGTGGTAGAAATACCACCAGAGAAAAGTGACCTTTTCTTCACAGCTGATGTGGCGTTACCTCAGGGTCAGCTCATTCTTGCTGCACGAGATGATACAGCTGAATATGATGACCAAGATTCTTCATCCAATTATAAGGATGATCCACAGTAAGTGGCCATTTTCATGTATTGTTGGACTTATATTTTCAAGAAAGTAGTGCTATGAAGTGGTGGTCAATTATTTTTTATCTTGAGAACAGAGACTAGCTTGCATAACAGTATAAACTACAGCAGTCATATATTCCTTGCATGTTTAAATCAAAGGCTGACAGTACAATGTTTTATATGCTTATAAAATATTGAGTCATTTGGTTGTAATAGTGCTGTAAAGTAAAGATAATAACACGTTTTGTCTGAATTGCAGAGTGGTTGCTTGGAGGCGAGCAAATAAGGTAGGTGTCAATCTTTTGGTAACACCAAAGTCTGAGGCAACCCATGCCAAGGTTGGATTTATACTACGATACGATTACACAAATACTGTAGCAACAGCCACTGAGTCTAGGACTGTGACTCTTAATATACCTGTCATAGTAGATGTTGGTCCTGTTACTCAGCCTTAAAGAGATTGGTTCAGCTTTTAGTACTTGCCAGTCAATCTACCAAAGAAAGTTTTGAGGACCTTCAAGCGTGATTATGACGAAAAATGAGTTTGGTAGAATGATGTTACAAGTATTCACCCCATCAATACCATAGATGAATATTGAATTGCACTTTTGTGATACATGCTTTGCAACTTACTATCATCTAAAATTCATTCAAATTTTTTCAACATATCTTAGTTAATTAAAGGTGCTGGGACCTCTCTCTATAGCTTTGAACCAAAACTTGACATAATGATATAGGTAGTCCTAATGGCAGCTGTCTTTATCAATGTAAAGCTTCCCAAGACTATTCATTCGATGTTAAGTATAAATAATTGCATATTTACTCCTATACATTGTTGGGGAAACTGTATGGATTGTTAAAATAGCTATGTATTGAATTCCAGTAGTTATTTATTTTCATAAGTAAACATATAAGCAGCATCACTATCATATATTATCTTAACAATGACTCTTCTGTTGCTTCTGTTGTAATGATTGTGCGATGGGCCTGCCTAGCACTGCCCCGCCACCTTGATATGCCTCTGGCTTTCTGGAAGTAGGACAAAGTCACCCCAGTGATATTAATCATCCCTTGTACTTTGGCAACAGTTCATTTTATCATTCTGGAGCAATGTTTGTATTTATATATTTCTTGTCTTATTATTAAAGCACTCAGCATGTCTGTTAACAAAATGACTTATTTGTGTGTGTGTGTGTGTGTGTGTGTAATTCACCACGGCCTGATCACTAGTTAGATTTGTCATCGCCAGCAAGTACCCTCCCAATTAGAGCAAGCTCATTATAGTCGATCTCTGGGTACTGGTGGGACCTTCTCACACCATACACCCCATCTCCCTTGCTCAATGGGGGACATCAACTACTCGTTGTCAGCGGAAAACTCCTGGTCTGAGCACTGAGCAGGGCTTGAACCTCCACCTACCAGGCCAGAGTCTAGCAGCATAGAGCTTTAACCACTGAACTACCAGAGCAGTGTGTGTGTGTGTGTGTGTGTGTGTGTGTGTGTGTGTGTGTGTGTGTGTGTGTGTGTGTGTGTGTGTGTGTATGCTTGCTTGCCAACATGCTAACAAAAAGATGTTGAATGTGGCTGGCAAAGCTCTCCAGTGATCAATCTTTTCCCCATTGAACTGTATTAGTTCAAGCTTGATCTTACTAGAACAAATGGGGTAGAGCATCTCAGCCCTTAAAATAATATCTGTGAAATAGCTGACCCTTTAAACTCTTTAAGAAATAGGTGAAAAAATATAACATGAGTAATGCAAGTTTTGTCATTTAAATTATTCCTTCACGCTACTTCATCAAAATGTATTTCAATGAATTTTTGGGAGGATAATTTGAAATGGTTTAATTTCTATTTAACCCCTAAAGGACAGGTGACATACTGGAACGTCATGAGTGTGGTGAGCCAGGTGTCTGGGCGTCGTACTGGTACGTCATGGAGATTTCAGCGCGATTTTGAGCTCTTGGGCAATCTGTGATTGTCTAGGTCTATAATACACCAAATGGGAGTCTATTCCACTTGACATGTGGTGTCTATATGGAAATATTGAGTCCGCCTTGTTCGGATGTTTGCATCACAGCGCTAGCCTCTGGCAACAAAAATACGAGAGAGATGTTTTTATTTAATTATTTTTTATTTTTTATTTTTTTATTTTTTATTTTTAGCGACATGTTATTACTGTCTGCATAATCAGTAGTAGTAATGCAATATGGGTTGCCTCGGTCTCCCGCCCAGAGCGCGAAAAATACTTTATTTAATCACATCACTGTGACGAAACGAAGACACCTAGGAAACTAGTTGTTCCTGCACAGTGCAGGAGAAGGATTGAAGTAAACTATGACCTTTTTCAATTTTTTTGTACTTTCAGTAGTTTTCATGTGATTTGTAATGGGCAACATATGATTTTCACCAAAAAGGCCCGGACAGCGTGCTCGGCTAGTGTCAAACCTGCCCAGACTGTAGCTGTTAAAAAAGATGTGTTTAACCTTATTAATTCCACATTATCATATTATCATGCCTTTATGTAACTTGGTCAGTGCAGGAACTTCACTTAGTTCTACTAGTTGTTCACTATTTAGTTTTAAAGAGTGCACTAACTCTGTAAAACTAAATGAATGCTTTGAATGGATCCGTTGATAATAATGATTAATCATTGATGAATTCCATTTCTGTTTCTTCTTTTGGAAAAAAATAGTAGGGTAGAGCGGTGATAATTCGGACACTGGGATGGTCCGGACATCGCATTTATTGTAAAACGTATGGGACTGAGTGCCACTAAATTTTGTGTGAATGTGCAAAACTTTGTTACCTTGGCCCACACGGGACAACCACGCCCTCACAGCTGTTCTTTTCGATGCAAGTCAGATTTTATGTTTTTTTGCATCTTAAAATATTTTCAGGGTGTATCGTAGTCTCTCACTTCAAGAATATGGCAAGTAGCAAAATATACATTATTACGGTGAAGCAGTGATGCATGGCGAAGGTAATTTGCCGTAACACGATCACCCAGCTCTCGTGCTAGAAGTGGAGTGTGACCACCCATTTATTTTTATAGAGTCGTGATGATTCAGACAGTTGATTTTTTCATGATTTTTATTAATTATATACCAATTTAAACACTACAGGTGTTGCAACAGTTATAAAAAGGTTAATTTGGTTGATTTATATTCAGATGTTATGCTTGTGAGAAAAGAAGGAAGCCATAATTCCAAAATTCTTGAGATATTTTTTATACTTCTCTTTTTTATTTATTTTTTCCTAGAAATATTTAGAGGATACTTTTGTGCTTATACAAATGTCTTGTAATAGATATATTCTTGTTTATTAGCCAATCAAACTTAAGTTATATTAATATTATGCCGAGTAATACGAGTGTCCGTACCATCCTACATCCCTGGCCGAACCATCCCCACGGGTGGGGATGGTTCGGACGATTTAGAAATTTGTGTTTCATCACCTACATCTGAAAACTGGAAATAGCTACGGGTGTGATATTAACAACCTAAAGAGCCAAACGATGAAGGAACAGTTTGAGATCAAAAAAATAACACTACAACTTTTTTTACTATTTTTTTTTTTAAGTGGCCGAATCATCACTGCTCTCCCCTACTTTTCTGGCACATCTATATGTATATGGTGAATTACCTAATGCAAATGCTATAAAATGCCTCAGAGTAATAAAGATATTTCTTAAAAAAATTTTGTTCTTGTATTTACCCTTTTAACATCTGTTTCACTCGAACCTCTTTCTTATCAATTTCTGCAACATTCGCAGTCTTCGTTCTAATTTTCATTCTGTGGAACACCATCTCTCCTCCTCTAAACCTCACCTTCTCTTCCTCACCGAAACACAGGTTTATGAGGCTACTGACAGCAATCTCCACTCTGTAACTCTGTTCCCTCCTACTACTATCTCTATCCTAAATTTCAATCCAAAGCTGGATGTTGTGTCTACATACGCAACGACATCACTTGCTCTCATGCCCACGACCTTGACTCTTCTGAATTTTCCACCATCTGGCTAAGATTTCATTGTCATTCTATTACTAAATACATATGTGCAGTTTATCTCTCACCTAACTCTATTAACTATGTAAAATTCTTTGACTATTTGAACTCTACAGTGGAATACATCTTGATCCACTCTCCCTTCACTGAAATTTCCATCCTAGGAGATTTCAATGTTCACCAACTTTGGCTTTCATCCTCTTTCACTGACCAGCCTGGTGAACAAGCCTACAACTTTACTCTCCTCAACGATCTAGAGCAGTTGGTTCAGCACCCTACACGTATTCCCAACCGTCTTGAAGACAGGCCCAGCATGCTAGACCTCTTCCTTACCTCTAACCCTTCTTTTTTGTCAAACTGTTCTCTCTGTTGGGCTCCTTCGATCACAACCTTATTTCTGTATCCTGTCCTATCGCTCCTGTACATCCTTTGGACCCACCGAAGAGGCTGCTTCTGGCATTTTATTCAGCTCGGTGGGATGACCTGAGGATGTACGTTTCTGATTTCCCATGGAATGATTACTGCTTCCAGGAGAGAGACCCCTCTGTGTGTGCCCAGCGCATCACAGAGATGATTGTCTCTGGAATGGAGGCATACATTCCACGTACTTTCTCTACTCCTCATGCTAAAGCCTTGGTTTAATCACGCTTGTTCTTGTGCTCTCAAAGATAGAGGCAGCTCACAAAAGGTACCAGAGCCTTAGAACTCCCACTGACCATAATCTTTACATTTCCACCCGGAATCGTGCCAAATCTATTCTTCGACTTACCAAAAACTCTTTTATCCATAGCAAATGTCAAAACTTAGCTTTCTCTAATTTTTCCAGAGACTTCTGGCACCTAGCCAAAAATATCTCCTCCAACTTCACTTCTTCTTTCCCTCCTCTCCTTAACTCTGACAGCAGCACCACCGTCTCATCTATCTCTAAGGCTGAACTCTTCGACTCCTTTATGCCTATTATTAAGATTCTTCAGAATTATGTTTTCTATGCCCTCTCTGGCCTCAACTCTCAGAAGGTTTATGGACCCGATGGAGTGCCTTCTATTGTCCTTAAAAACTGTGCCTCCGTGCTGACACCCTGCCTGGTCAAACACTTTCACCTCTGCCTATCAACATCTACCTTTCCTTCCTGCTGGAAGTACGTGTGTAGTGCGGTGACTAGGCCCGATGGGCAAGGTTCCCATAACCCACTCAGCGAGCGGGGTACCTCTTTGGCCGACTGGTAAAGGAGTGGCTCTCCCGTCTCGCTGGTTGCAGGTCCAATCCCCGGCGCCGGCAATGCATCTCACATGTGGGGGGCCTCCACTCACACAGCTCTCTTGGACAGAGTGGAGTCTATGGCTCTTCATCTCATCAGCTCTTTTCGTCTTACTGATAGTCTTCTACCTCTTAAATTCCGCTGCCATGTTGCCTTTCTTTCCATCTTTTATCGATATTTTCACGCTGACTGCTCTTCTGAACTTCCTAACTGCATGCCTTCCCCCCTCCCTCGGCCTCGCCCCACACGACTTTCTACTCAAGCTCATCCCTTTACTGTCCAAATCCCTTACACGCGAGTTAACCAGCATTTTCACTCTTTCATCCCTCACGCTGGTAAACTCTGAAACAATCTTCCTTCATCTGTAGTTCCTCCTGCCTATGACTTGAACTCTTTCAAGAGGAGGGTAACAGGACACCTCTCCTCCCGAAATTGACCGATCTTTCGGCCACTTCGCTGGACTCTTTTGTAGGAGCAGTAAGTAGCGGACTTTTTTTTCATTATTTTTTCCTTTTTTTTGCCCTTGAACTGTTTCCTCTGCTCTAATAAAAAAAAAAAAAGTTAGAATAATGATCATCAAAATTAAGCATGTTTTTGGATGTGAGGTAGCACTGAGGAACTATTATAGTTGTAGTGCAGCGACTTGCCTGATGGGAGAGCCTCCCATAACTCACTCTGCGAGTGGGGTACCTCTTTGGCCGACTGGTTAAGGAGTGGCTCTCCCGTCTCGCTGTTCGCGGGTTCGATCCCCGGCGCCATCAAAACCTTTCCTTGTCTGGATTAATTTCTCGTGTGTCGTTACACCCAGTGGTCGTGTGGGAGTGTAGTAAAGAGTAAATCCTGGCGTTTCATAGTCTCCAGGGAAGTCCCATTAGCTATATGTATGGGTTAGGTTCCCCAAAAACAATGTTGTTGAGTCAAGAGGTGAGTCAGGTGATTTTGGGAGTCAAAGTACTGTCTTGTTTTTGGCACGATCTGTTTACTTTTGTACCAACGTAGTCTCTCCTGAAGTCTCCTAAAATAAAATCTTGTACCGCTGTTTCATAATTTTATTTATTTATTTATTCATTGAGAAGGCCTAGGGCGGCCGGAGTCTTCCTTGAAGCATTGGGGAGATGAGTGTGTAAAAGAAGAGAATGATAATTTGTTTCTCAATTAATGGATGAGTTAAGAGGGTACTGAAAGGATTTTGAGGGTAGATCAATCCAAGCCCTCCCCCCTTTTGCGTCTCTGCGGGAAAGTTGTATTTCCTATATGGAGGCGATACCTTACATTCTCCATGTCATTAAATGAAGTAGACATAGCTACTAAGATGCATATGAGCAATTCGTTGAAGGTAAATTGGAAATGCCGTTCTTCCCATCAAGTATTGTAGGTCCGTGGCAGGGGCTGACGCATACCTCCGAGCCGCCGCAGCAGACGACGCCTGGCCAGCTGGGGAGCGGGAGGTGGGCGTTTCGTTGTGTCACTGTAGCTGTGGATGGATTGAAAGAAAGTTTTGTTGAATGAAACTGCATGTTTAAAGCTCTAAAATTCAATTTGTCCTATTCGTTTCCACCACCAAAGAAACCGGTGTAGTGTGCCGCCCATCACCTTACTGTTGGCTGTGTGCAGGGCAGGAAGGTGCCAGCTGACACCCAGTGCCTGTGTCCGTGTCCTTGTCCGTGCTGCCGCCCTGGCCCAGCCCCGCTGCCTGCAGGAACACACAGGACAGAACAGCCGCAGCTTTGTCTTGCATTGCACACTTTACTAGACTGCTTGCAAGGGAAGACAGGTAATTGGGTGTTTGGAGCGCGTTTCCGTTGCCAAGTACCATTGATTTAATCGCATTTTGTTGTTATCATTCAGATAATGGTTAATATGTTTCCAAGCACTGTCACCTCTTAATACCAAAATATATCCCTCTTAACGGGAGTCAAAAATGATTAAAACTTAATAAATTAGAATGTGGAATATCCAGAATTATGACCAACTCATTCCAGTGGTTGACACTTTTTCTGATAGATTGTAACATGCTAATAAACACTTTATAAACATTCTTTTGCAAACTGCAAATTTCTGAGATATATTTTTTTCCTACACTTCAACCCACTGCTTTCAGCTGCTGAAACCCACCATATCAACTGTTTTGATCAGTGTTGGGAATTCAGCAACTGTCACTAGCGCCATCTCCAGAAACATCTGAAAAGAAATGGAAAAGTAGTTAGGCAAATTATTCAAATCAGTACCCAGACATACTGTGCATTTGACATCCCAATCTATGTTACATCAACAAAATGAGAGGTTAACCCTTTCCATCCGTGACGCAGATGTCGGCATCACAGTATGGAAAGGGTCAAGAGGAAATGGAAGAGGATTAATCCTCTTCTAAACCTCTCAATCCTCCTCTAAATTCCTCTTAATCCTCTTCCATTTCCTCTTAAGAGGTTTAGAAGAGGATTAAGAGGAAATGGAAGAGGATTAAGAGGTTTAGAAGAGGACTAACCCTTTCCGTACGGTGACGCCGTCGGACACTGACGTCGGCGTCGCCGGAGTGAAGGGGTTAAAGACATTTCTGAAATGATTACTTGATCTTTTTATTAATGTGTAAAGAAAATTGACAAACCTAACATTTAAGTTCACAGGTTCACAACTGTGGTCTTGGATGGAAATATGAAGGTAGAGGCCACCCCATCAAACCTGCCCTCTATCATGCCATACTCACAGATACTCACAGATACTCACAGATGACTTCTGGAAGAGGCCCCTTCAAGCCTGTGACTCCAGTTCCAAACTTACTATATCCTGGTCTGGGTGCCGGACGCGCTGGCCAGCTTCAATACTTGCTCTGTAATCGTATTTTATACTTTGTCCTTTCCATATTTTATCCAGTTTCTTTTCAAAACTTATAACAGACTCTGCATTCACCACTTCTTCCGGCAGACTATTCCAAGTATTTACCACTCTGTTACAGAAAGCATATTTCCTCTTGTCCAACCTTGACCTGCTCTTGTACAACTTTTTACTGTGTCCTCTTGTTCCTGCATCTACACTCATGGTAAATATCTCTTAAACTAACATTCCCACTTTAACCTAATGGATAGTAACTTCTTACCTCTGTTGTGAAGTGGTTAGCATGCCTAGCTATGAATTGGTATACTTGGGTTCAAATCCCATCTTGGGGAGTCAGCATGCAGCGCCCCCAGCTGTCCATCTTCCTTTTTTAGGCTAGTCGATAAATGGGTACCTGGGGAAACTTCGAGGAAACTAGACTGTGGTAACCTGGATGTTGCACTTACCATGTGCCCCAAATAATGGGTTCTCACCTACAGCTCAAGGGTCAATGTAACATAGGGAATGAGCACTAGAGCCATGCACAACTATAGGATCTGTTATGCCCCCTGCTTGATCTTACTATTGCTACTAGTAATAGTAGCCTATTGCCACTATAATAGTGAAGTACTACTGCTCAAAAAGTAACATGTCAAAGCTTAATTAGTTATTAATACCTCAGAAAATAGTAATTTCTGATGGAAAGGGTTTCCAGGGGGATGATTAGCACATTAAAATCTATCAGAAATCAAATAGTGTCAATCACTTGAATGAGGGGTGTAGTTCTGGATAATTACCAAGATAATAACTAAGAATATTAACCCCTTAATAATGTTGACCAACCTGTTCTGAAATCCCTACTTAACATAAGTATCCTGGTACTCGTTCCTGTTGGGCCCATCTGGAAAACATTTTGAAACATTTTATTATACTTGCAATTTGTATATACATTGTTTGATATAACATATATTAGTTGTGCAAGTAGCCCATAGGAAGCTAGAGCTTTTGGGGCAACAATTGGTATGTATTTTTAAGTTTTTTTCTGGACATGTATAGTCTACTAAATTTCTGACCCAAGTAACAATATACTAAGTATTCAAAATAATAATCTAACAATACTAGTATTACTAGTAAAAAGACAATAATGATAATAATAATGAAATAATAATGATATGATGATAATAATACTGATGATAATAATAATAATAATAATAATAATAATAATAATAATAATAATAATAATAATAATGATAATATATCACCTCTGTTTATATTCTTCTCTAATAACATCATGATAATAATACCATTTATATATGAAAAAACAGTAACAATATAATAATAATAATAATAATAATAATAATAATAATGATAATACCTATCATTATTATAATGATGATGATGATACACAGCAGTTGTAATAATAATAATAATAATAATAAGTGAAAATAATAGTTATAATAATAATGGTACATAACAGTTGAAAATAATAGTAATAGTTATAATAATAGTAAAAGTAATGATAATAGCAATAATAATATTAATAATAATAACAATAATAATAATAATAAAAATAATAATGGTAATAATGATTAATAGTAACATAATGCATTATATACATACATAACACATAATGACATTGAATAAGAGATATATGCAGCTTTTATTGTACGGATAGTATATATTTTTTTAAATAATTTTTAAAGGAAGTTAGGTTTGGAAGGAGTTTTATGTGTTGAGGTATTGAGTTCCATAGTTTGGGAGGGGGTATTGGGATACTTTCTTGGGAGGAACACCCTGGTAACTACTTAGGCGAGTCGGAGGGTGTGATACTGGCCTTACATGTGTGTTTCGTACAATAAATTTGCAACATAATTTCAGAACAGGTTGGTCTGAAGTGGATCAGCTGAGGTGTGCCGGCTTTAAGTTATATAGAGGTAATGAGAAGTAGACGGCCCACTTCAGACCAACCTAACCAACCAAATTATTTTTTCGAGTTTCACTGCAACTTTGGCTCTCTTTAGGCAGTAAGTTTCTGGGTAAAAGATTATAAACTTTAATTTTCAGACTCCATCGTGATAAAATGAATAACTTTTCTTCAATAAATTTTCCTTTACATCGCACCAGTAAAAAGTTGGAATTTTTTGGAATCATGGAATTCCAGCCAAACGGATAGTCCAAATAAAAATCTGATTTCACAGTAGAGTTATAAGGATGCTTTCCTGCAACTTTTATTCGATGAGATTCATTCCAGAATGAAAAAAAAAATACAAATAATTTTTCAAGTTTCACTGCAACTTTGGCTCTCTGTAGGCAGTAAATTTCCAGGTAAAAGATTATAAACTATATTTTACAGACTCCATTGTGATAAAATGTGCAAGTTTTCTTCAAAAAAAATTTCTGTACGTTGTACCAGTAAAAAGTTGGAATTTTGGGGGAATCATGGAATTCCAGCCAATTGCAACAACTTAGAAAGAAACGGATTCACAGCAGGGTGCGCCAGAAAATTTTCTATAAAACATCTTTTATGACATTTTCTCAGTTTCAAAGTTCATTTCCCGTTGACTTTTGCATTCGAGGGGAATCTCTCGAGAAAAACTTTTGTGGTCAAAGGGGGTTAACTAATATGGTGCATTTGGCAATGTATAGCATACAGTTTCCTATCATGAAGAATGAAGTTCTGTACTGAGAAAACAAGAAGCATAAACTAATACATTTGTAAGACAAATACGTACGATGAAATGTGATATATTGGTGGAGCATGTCTTCATTAAGACTTTACTTTTCATGGAGGTATACCAGTCTTACTGTTGTCAGGGAGTTTGCATTGAAGTTTTCAATGTCAACATCATATAATCTTATTATATACTTAATCAGTTTGGTTTATTTTATTAAGTGCACAGTCCAGTGAGTGACATAGAACATTTTAATCCGGTGCTGGACACCTGTTTTTTTTTTTTTTTTTTTTTTTTTACAGCAAAGGAGACAGCTCAAGGGCACAAAAAGTAAACATTAATAAAAAAAAAGCCACTCGCTGCTCCTAAAAAGAATCCAAAGAGGTGGCGAAAGATAAGTCAGTTCGGGGGAGAGGTGTCCTGATACCCTCCTCTTGAAAGAGTTCAAGTCGAGGCAGGAGGAAATACAGATGAAGGAAGATTGTTCCAGAGTTTACCAGCGTGAGGGATGAAAGAGTGAAGATGCTGGTTAACTTGCATAAGGGGTTTGGACAGTATAGGGATGAGCATGAGAAGAAGTCGTGCAAGGGGGGCGGGGAGGGGGGGAGGCATGCAGTTAGCAAGTTCAG
>NC_066548.1:13220780-13238280 GCF_024679095.1 Eriocheir sinensis
TGCGAGTTGGCAACTCTTCCCGCCTGGCCGCGGGTTCCGCGGGGCGCGGGCGGGGCCTTGTTCCCCGTCCCCCTACTCGCTCCTCCTGAATCTTCCAGAGGCCCGTAGACCCCGGGGGAAGCTTCCAGCACAACGATAGTCTGGACTTTTCGGTCTGGCCATCAAGGAATAACGCTCTCTCTCTCTCTCTCTCTCTCTCTCTTCTGATTAATGTAAAATCACTTAGGTTTAAGGACAGACCACCTAGTCTGGACCATGGGGTCTGTGTGGTCTGATTTTCTATGTAAATCTATGTAAATCTCTCTCTCTCTCTCTCTCTCTCTCTCTCTCTCTCTCTCTCTCTCTCTCTCTCTCTCTCTCACACACACACACAAAAATGTGGCTATAGCCTACTAATGCACTGTGATAATGCAACACTAGGTTCGTAACGTGGAGTTAACCTTAGTGGTGGCAACAAGTGGCTGTATGATAGTTCCTTCGTGTGGTTGTCTTTGATGCTTGTTGCGTGGAACAGCGCTCATAATAATGTCACGGAGGTTCGGGGTCGTGAGGCGTGACAGGCGCTATAAACATCGGAAGGCGTAGGAGGGTTCCCATGACGAGGCCAACCTTAACATTGATTTTTTATGTAACATTTGAAGAAAAGTATATATAGGATTCTACATTAAGTATAATAATTTTTGTTTGTCAGAGGTAGCCTATAGCTTACTTTGAAGGTTGACTATTCTTTCCCAGACTCTATCGGGTTATATAATAATGGTGACGGGCGCAGTAGTCCTTTTTCACTACTCTGGCAGAGTATCTCGGCAAAGAATAAATGTCCCTCCCCTCCACCACCCCATTGGACCGTATTGGCTATAGAGGTTTTGCAGCTGACGTCATTAGTTGGGGTGCGGGGGTAGCGCGGGCCTGCACGGCCATCTTGGTGGTCGGTGGTGGTCGTCAGTTATCAAAGCAAACCTTGGTGGCGGCTGCACAAGTGCTCTGTGTGTTCGTCATGGGATACGTATGCTGTGCGGTTGGATATTCTAACCGACACGGGAGAGATGCTGTGTCATTTTATAGATTTCCAGCGAATCCAGAAGAGCGGGGGAAGTGGATAGCAGCTGTGAGGAGGGAAAACTGGCGGCCGGCTGCTTCATCTCGACTCTGCAGTGCTCATTTTGTCAGTGGTAAATATTACAGGCAAGGCTAATCAGATTATTACATGAGTTAACACTCATTTAGGTATTGTCCTGGGTCCCCTAGCTTACTGTGTGCTGGGGGATTACTCTGGAACGGGATTTACATGAGCTGGCGGAGGCAAACAAGCTGGCGGAGGTAAACACGCAAGTCGGCGCTCAAGCAGGGGAAGAAAATAGGAAAGGAAATTCAGTGAAGGCAAAGTGCACAGAGGGACAGCTCATTGCTGGGTGGAGTATATAAGTGTACGCACGGAAGTGACCAAGAGTGCGTAGTGTAAGGTGACTTGCCGTCGCCTGCCCTCACCTGTCGTCACTTGCCCTCACCTGTTTGCCTGCCTGCCTGTGCTGCCTACCTGGGCATCACTGGTCAGCAACGGGAGATTGGACAGGCAGAGGGACAGACAGTCAACCGACCAGCCAGACAGTCAGCCAACAAACCAGTCAGCCAGCCAGCCAACCAATCAGCCAGTCAGTCAACCACCCAGTCAGTCATCCAGTCAACCTGTCAGCCATCCAGTCGGTCAGTTAGACATACAGTCAGTTTACCAATCAGTGAGCCAATCAACCCACCAGGCAACCAGTCAACCCACCAGTCAACCAGACAGCCAGCCAGCTAGACAGCCAGTCTACCAGTCTCCTCCTCCAAAAGCACTGATTTTTTCGATGTATCTTAGCTTCGCAGCATTCTCAAGCGATCTCGTGTAATCACTTAACACAAATGATGCTGAAGGTTCTGCCATTTGCCCGCGGGTAGTGACTTGGGGATGGGGCACACGTGGTGCGTCTGCTGGGGAGGTGACCACCAGCGGGTTTGCAGACGACGCACAAGGTGCAGACGACGCTATTTCGTGACGTCACTGCAAAACCTCTATACGGACAGCGACACGTGTGGCCACTCAACTCCTAGCTGAATTTTCCATAGAGTTCAAGTTATAGACTAGAGCGCTTCTGAGACTGTCTCAGGTATACACGGCCATGATGCCGCCGTCGCCCCAAGCCGATGATTGCACACACTTCACTCCTACCCGATTTCAGCTTTTCTCCATGTCAAATAGTAGAGTCAGGAAATCGGGTAGGAGTAAAGTGTGTGCAGTCGTTGTCTTGGGGCGGTGGGGGCACCAAGGCCTTGTATCCTGGAGGCAGCCTCAGACGCACTCTAGTACATAACCAGAGTTCTATGGAAAGTACTGCTTTGACAGTTCACTGAGTTGCCACGTGTGGCGCTGCCTGTCTAGCCAATACGGTCCATTCAAACCTCTACCACAAAACTATCGTCCTCACTGAGATAATAACCCGTATTTAAGAACTATAGAAAATTGTATATTGGTCTTGGTTAAGCAACTATGAAGGTGTTATTAGCATGTCTGCAGTGGATATTGCTATCTGTAGGCTAATAATTGTTACAAATTCACCCTGATAGCGAGACCATTACATATAGATATTGATTGAGATATCATTATAGTCCGTTTCATTCCGTCTGTCCACTCGCGAACGTGGATGTGCGCAAGATCTAAAGATTATATTTTCAGTGATATATTTGAGTGTTTGTGTATACAAAAAAACTCAAGTTCTCTTATAATTATGAACCGCAAACATGCCGATTTGCAGCGATAATCGACCATACAAGCACAAGAAAAACAACAACAACTTGTATATCAAACAGTATATAGTCTGATCATACTCGAACGATTCATATAGCATTTCAGATACCCATATTTCATCTCATTCTAATTTTCTAATTTTCATTCTGTGGAACACCATCTCTCCTCCTCTAAACCTCACCTTCTCTTCCTCACCGAAACACAGGTTTCTCAGGCTACTGACAGCAACCTCTACTCTGTTCCCTCCTACTATCTCTATCCTAAATTTCAATCCAAAGCTGGATGTTGCGCCTACGTGCGCAACGACATCACTTGCTCTCGTGCCCACGACCTTGACTCTTCTGAATTTTCCACCATCTCGCTAAGACTTCATTGTCATTCTAATACTAAATACATCTGTGCTGTTTATCTCACCTAACTCTACTAACTATGTAAAATTCTTTGACTATTAGAACTCTAAAGTGGAGCACATCTTGACTCACTCTCCCTTCGCTGAAATCTCCATCTTGGGAGATTTCAATGTTCACCACCAGCTTTGGCTTTCATCCTCTTTCACTGACCAGCCTGGTGAACAAGCCTACAACTTTGCTCTCCTCAACGACCTAGAGCAGTTGGTTCAGCACCCTACACGTATTCCCGACCGTCTTGGAGACCGGCCCAACATTCTAGACCTCTTCCTTACCTCTAATCCTTCTGCTTACTCTGTCAAACTGTTCTCTCCGTTGGGCTCCTCCGATCATAACCTTATTTCTGTATCCTGTCCTATCGCTCCTGTTCATCCTCTGGACCCACCGAAGAGGCGATGCTTCTGGCATTTTGCTTCAGCTCGGTGGGACGACCTGAGGATGTACTTTTCCGATTTCCCGTGGAATGATTACTGCTTCCAGGAGAGAGACCCCTCTGTGTGTGCCCAGCGCATCACAGAGGTGATTGTCTCTGGAATGGAGGCATACATTCCACGTTCTTTCTCTACTCCTCATGCTAAAAAGCCTTGGTTTAATCATGCTTGTTTTCGTGCTATTAAAGGTAAAGAGGCAGCTCACAAAAGGTTCCAAAGCCTTCGAACACCCGCTAACCATGACCTTTACATTTCAGCCCGGAATCGTGCCAAATCTATTCTCCGACTTACCAAAACCTCTTTCATCAATAGAAAATGTCAACACCTTGCTTTTTCTAATTCTTCCCGTGACTTCTGGCACCTAGCCAAAAATATCTCCTCCAATTTCACTTCTTCCTCTTTCCCTCCTCTCCTTAACCCTGACGGCAGCACTGCCGTCTCATCTGTCTCTAAGGCTGAACTCTTCGCTCAAACTTTCTGTAAGAACTCCACCCTGGACGATTCTGGGCATATTCCTCCTACTCATCCCCCCCTCTGACTCCTTTATCCCTGTTATTAAGATTCTTCCAAAGGATGTTTTCTATGCCCCCTCTGGCCTCAACTCTCAGAAGGCTTATGGACCCGATGGGGTGTCTCCTATTGTCCTTAAAAACTGTGCTTCCGTGCTGACACCCTGCCTGGTCAAACTCTTTCGTCTCTGCCTATCAACATCTACCTTTCCTTCCTGCTGGAAGTATGCCTTTGTACAGCCTGTGCCTAAGAAGGGTGACCGTTCCAATCCCTCAAACTACCGCCCTATAGCTTTACTTTCCTGTCTATCTGAAGCTGCATCTGAAGCTGCATTATTCAACTTCTTTCAATAGAAGGCCATCCCAACAGGAAGTACACGACTCCAGACTGGAGGCTGCAGAACGCTTAACCTCAGACCTTGCTATCATTTCCGATTGGGGCAGAAGGAACCTTGTGTCCTTCAATGCCTCAAAAACTCAATTTCTCCACCTATCAACTCGACACAATCTTCCAAACACCTATCCCCTATTCTTCGACAACACTCAGCTGTCACCATCTTCAACACTAAACATCCTCGGTCTATCCTTAACTCAAAATCTCAACTGGAAACTTCACATCTCCTCTATCGCTAAATCAGCTTCCTCGAGGTTGGGCGTTCTGTATCGTCTCCGCCAGTTCTTCTCCCCTGCGCAGTTGCTATCCATATACAGGGGCCTTGTCCGCCCTCGTATGGAGTATGCATCTCACGTGTGGGGGGGCTCCACTCACACAGCTCTTCTGGACAGAGTGGAGTCTAAGGCTCTTCGTCTCCAGCTCTCCTCCTCCTACTGATAGTTTTCTACCTCTTAAATTCCGTCGCGATGTTGCCTCTCTTTCTATCTTCTATCGCTTTTTTCACGCTGACTGCTTTTATGAACTTGCTAACTGCGTGCCTACCCCCCTCCCGCGGCCCCGCTACACACGACTTTCTACTCATGCTCATCCCTATACTGTCCAAACCCCTTTTGCAAGAGTTAACCAGCATCTTCACTCTTTCATCCCTCACGCTGGTAAACTCTGGAACAATCTTCCTTCAAGTGTATTTTCTCCTGCCTACGACTTGAACTCTTTCAAGAGGAGGGTATCAGGACACCTCTCCTCCCGAAATTGACCTCTCTTTCGGCCATCTCTTTTGATTTTTTTTGTAGGAGCAGCGAGTAGCGGGCTTTTATTATTATTATTATTGTTTCCTTTTTTTGTGCCCTTGAGCTGTCCCCTTTGTTGTTAAAAAAAAAAAATCAGGTACATAGGGTGACATCAGACTCTGCAAATGTCTTTACATAAGGAATTTTGATGTATTGCATGTAAATAACATGGGTAGCCTAATATTCGAAATAGCCTAGCATCGCATTCAACAGTTATTCTTTACTATTTCATGTTATTTCGATTAATAATAATTATTTACAACCGGTAAATTATTAAGATACCCTTATTTGCACTTGCAGAGCCCAGATGTCTTTTAATATACCTGAAATGAGCTATCAATCAATGAATTTGAAAAACCATAGATCGTTCAGGCATGATGTGATTATGTTATTTGATACAAGCTTGTCTTTTCGTGTTCTTGTATGGTAGATTATCGATGCAAATGACTGATTTATTTTTTGTATACATAAACATTCAACTATATTATTGAAAAATAAGCTTGATTGTCAATCACATCAGTTGAATTTCACGCATTCACGAATTAGAAATGCGCAGGTGCCACATCCATCAAAATTGCTGCTTTGTTTGTGGACAGATGAAATGAAACAGACTATAGTACACAGAGAGAGAGAGAGAGAGAGAGAGAGAGAGAGAGAGAGAGAGAGTTGAGGAACTGGTTAATGTACAGTACAAGCAGAAGCTTCGGTTTTAGGAAGAGGGAGAAACCATATTGTTCATTTGGAAAGGAATCATTCTCTGACCCACCTGTGAAAGCGATCACTTTCCCACGCTAGTTGTTTGTGGATTCTCCCAGTTCATACGTTCAGTCCCTTATATCTACTCCCCTGACTAAATCAAGGCCTTTATTTTTTTAGCACTTGTCTCCTACTATTGTGTTTTTTTAGTTTCATGGTGCTGCCTCCACATGTATAATCATATTATGTACTGCCTGGGGGTTGGGACGGCATGTTCCTCCCTTCTCCTTTGTTGTTTACTTGCAACAATAAACTATCAATCAATCAATCAGTCAAAGGCCGTGAGCCCATGGGTTTCCGAGGGGCACGGAAACAAGACTGTACGTACGATGTGTGTGACTCAGTGACAGTCTTGCTCATATGTTGCGTCAGTTTCCCCACGCCCGAGGCTGATGACAGTTGGCGAAATTATTTTGTGGTTAGGGCTTTCATCGTGCGCCACAGAAGGCCGGTTGCCCTAGTAACAACTAACAAGGTGCTCCTCGGTGGTCAGGGTGAGCCGAGCAGCTGGGGGTCTGCTGAGGCATTTCTGTCGCTCCTGCATGCTTGCTTTCGCCACCTCACACATCACACTTGCCTTTCTGGTGGCCCTTGACTCGCTCATCGGTAGCAACCCCATCGTACGGAACTAACTGGCAACTATGCGAGATATATAAGTGCTGGCGAGCTGCGTACATGTTAGTGTGAGCACGTTCTAGTGAAGTAGTGAAGTGATTGGTATCGTCTCTAGGCTGTGAGCGTGTGAGGGCGGGCAGTGAGTGGCAGGTGTGGAAGATAACAATATGCGTCGGGTAGTGTTTAAACAGCGCACTGACAGGTGGCACCTTTGATAAGCTGATAGTCCTGTCTGGTGACCGTGGGAGGTTTTCCCCGCACTCTTCTCCCTCCCCCCCTCCTTTTTTACGTGTAGGGGATGATGGATCAGATTTGTCCTCTTAGGCGTCGCTGTTTGACAATATTGGCGGTGGACGTTTCTTTGAGGCCTGAGTAGTTTGTGGGTAATTCTGTCATTTAAAATAGTGTTGGGCCGAGGCAACACTCATTATAGATCTTCCCATGCAATATTGACACGCCCGCCTCAGCACCAGAGCACCGCCCGGAGGTCAAGGGCGACACGCGCTATCTCTGTCCTTATCGTAATTTTTTTTTTTTTTTTGTGTGTGTGTGTGTGTGTTGTGTTTAAGTAAGTTGACTAGCCAACAGGACGGAAATTCCATGATTGGCGTGGCATTGTTCGAGTATCATGGCTTAAGCCTCTTAACGGGCGAGAGCATCGTGCGGGCGTGACTGTGATGGATGGCAGGTGGCTGGGCAGAGGCGTCACCCCCTTGATACTTCCCCATACCATGTAGCACCGCCACACCAGCACCAGCACCAGCAACGCCCCTAGAACCAGGGTGGCTCTCGCCTTTCCTTACACAATAATTATCACAGTCTTTGCTCCCATGATGATTGGCACTGTGTCCCACAGTGTCTCCCACTCCACATGATACTCATGTTGTATCATGTGTTCCCCGACCTTATGCTTCCTTCGGTCCTTCCCTCCTAGTCATGTGTCCCACGACCTAGTTTTATTATCCTCCTTCAGTGTTTCAGTCAGCAATGGCCACAAATTCACAACAATCTGATGAGTTGAATGACCTGCTGATATTGGCAGTCCGTCGCCTCGGAGCGGGTGGGGTGGGGGGGTGGGGGATTGTCCCCTTAACTGATTTACTGCCCCAATATTAAATATTAAAGCTTCTGTTACATGGTTGTTATCCTGCCCCCCAACATTTACGAATTACCTTCCTCAAATTATAGTCTTGACGTCGCCGGATGTAGTATGTGCTGTCACTCATCCCATGGCATAAATAATAACCAAGGCTTTAGTTAAAACCCCTCATGTAATATATATATATATATATATATATATATATATATATATATATATATATATATATATATATATATATATATATATATATATATATATAGCTGTACGTGCTTCCAGCAGGCCTTTTTTCTTGTCTGAATCAAGGCTTATTGACCTCTCCCAATATGACCGAGTGGGTAGTGGGTCAGCCTAATGGGAAGGGCCAGTCTCGAGCGTGCTCAACGGACCCTTTGTTGAGTACTTTCTCCTTGGTTAGTGTGGGTGTCTGCATCCACCCGCCACACCAAGAGGGCGGGTGGCAAGGAGGGTTTGTGATTATGATTTAGGGTGCAGTCAGTGTTGACACAGCTGGGTGTAGGATGACAAATTTAGGTTTTGTAATTACATTTTGGGATGCTGGGCTAGGCAGCCATGTTGTCACCTATTATATAATGTTAGGGAAAATAGGATGAAAATCGTCTTTTTTTTTTTTCTACGGGTGGCAACAGACCGGTTTTGCACGTGAATAGGTTCCACAACACCTCTTTGAAGAGGCCATGGCAAAATCGGCTTTACGAACAACCAAGCCCACCCAGCAACAGAGTCGGACTGGAGTGCTTAAGGGGGCCGTGCCATCTAGTGGCTGGAGGGGGCCAGGGCCCATGTAAGAGTTAGTCATTATTATATGACAGCATGGGTTAAGTCCAGGGGCCCATGTACCTTGGGGGGGGGCCCCATGTGTCATTGGCACACGGGCATATAGGCCAGTCCGACCCTGCCCAGCAAGGGGAGGAGACCTTAGCAACTGCAGTGAGTCTGCTTGATTCGGTATCAAATATTTGCCAGAATACCCGACGGATTTTCACTTTCTCGCCTTCGTCTGCGTTAGGAAAGTTTAGTTACTGACTTCTTAAGCCCCGTTCACACTGTGCCGACTCTGGTCCACGACAACCCAGCGACTTTTCCATTTGACAAGTTGGTTCCCACGCTCCAAGAAGAGGGGGGAGGTTTTATTGGAGTCTTGGTGTCTTGCCGACTGTCTGGGACATTCGGCCAACTAGATGCCAGCATGTCGTTCTAACCCTCACGACTCCAGACTCCCGTCACGACGTCGGCGCAGCATTCGGCAAGCCTCAAGACCTCTTTCAGGACATGGCCGACCCTTTCACATCAACACCCAAGACCTCGTGTACCCTAGAGTCGTGGGTAGTCGTGGCCCAGAGTCGGCACAGTGCATGTGAACGGGGCTTTAGACTGCGGTGTGTGTGTGTGTGTGTGTGTGAGAGAGAGAGAGAGAGAGAGAGAGAGAGAGAGAGAGGTACCCGTGTGAAGCGGGAATAGGAAAAATGCTTGTAATTGTAAAAACATGCCCAAAGTCTATACCAAGTCAAGTCAATTTGCCTTCAAAACTGCGACCAGCACGCGCAGGGGGCGGAGCAGCGGGATGACGTCACTTGAAGCTAGTTCACGGGTGACGAAAGTTGCTGCCATGTGTGCACTTTGGATGTGCATTCTCGCCTTCTTTCACCGCGTATTCAGGCAAGCCACTGACGAAAAAATATGCCTTTTTTATTGTGCTATGCGTGACTGTAACTCCAATGCCTACAAACGGCGGTGTGGGGTGTGAGAGGGGTCATGTTGAAGTGATTGATTTTAATTAGTCCGCCTTTCGTCGTTTTCTCTAAATCAATGTTTCTTCATTCTCTAGTTTCGCTCAAAGCAACGTCACGCATAAGCCACGCCTCAGCCGTGTCTCCTCCCACAAAGCTGCGTATGACTTGACTTGGTATAGCCCAGCAGGAGGGAACGAGTAGTTTCAGCGTTCGCCTGCCTCGACACGCCAGAGCGAGATGGAAACAGCGTGTGGCGTGGCGAGGGGCAGCCAGCTCTTGGAAGCAGTGTCACACGCTGATATTATAATGAGTGGCGGAAATTGTCTCGGCGAAAGACTTTTGACCGAGTTCCGTTTGTGAATATCGTAGTTTTCCACCTGAGTAGAATCTCTGTGTATTCGTAAGTGGTAAGGGAATGATGGATAAGGACTGAAGAGCGATATGACCATAGTTAATATATGGACCATGGACCCTCAAGTGAGCCTCTAGCTGTTGGTCCGCATCACTGTCCAAAGCCAAGCCAGACACAGCATATTTCATACGGTTTTCGCCACCTTCTTGTTTCTGCCTCCGCCACCTTCCTTATGCTGAAATGGACCTACAAATTACGTCGATGTACTCTCCTCCATGTAGTCTTCATAACTTTGGCAAGGTGTGCAGGGTAGGTTCTATGCAGTTCTGCCCCTTTTAAGGAACTGACGCGGAGGGGAGGGAGGGGAGCGGTGGAAGGTGGCACATTGCTAGGCACGTGGGGTGATACTGCATCTTGCCCTCTCTCCCTCTTTCTATGCAGTTCTGCCGCTTTTAAGGAACTGACGGGGAGGGAGGGGAGCGGTGCAAGATGGCACATTGCTCGACACGTGGCGTGATACTGCATCTTGCCCTCCCTCCTCTCGCTTCCTCTCCCACGTCTTTCCTACCCCTCCGCTTCCTGTCTCCCCCTTCCATATCTTACTTCCCAAGCTGTTAAATGCCAATATTTAGAAACGTTGAATGAGCCATGCCCTTTCTCCAGGACACACATACACACAAGCACACGGTCCGGTAGCTCAGTGGATAGAGTGTCTGCCTTACAACCAGAAGGACCGGGGATCGATTCCCCGGCCGGGTGAAGATAAGTTGGATTTATCTTCTTTCACGCGTAGCCCCTGTTCACCTAGCAGTGAGTAGGTACGCGACGTCAGGCAAGGAGTTGTGACCTCGTTGTCGCGGTGTGTCGTGTGTGAGTGGTCTCAGTCCTACCCAAAAATCGGTACTATATGAGCTCTGTGCTCTTCCGTAGGGGAACGGTTGGCTGTCTCGAGAGAGACCCGCAGCAGACCAAGAGGTGAATTATACACACACACACACACACACACACACATATTCAATTAGAGTACAGAGGTATGCAGTGTGGAAGAGCAAGGACACACCACACACACCCGTCCTGGCAAGCTGAGATTCGAGCCGTGCTCTGGCTGGGACATTTTCGCTGACAATGAGTGATTACTGGCCCCCCCTAGAGCAAGGGGGATAGGGTGTGTGGCAGTGGGGGGCATGGAGTCTCGCGGTTTGAAGCCACTAAACTGTCAGTCGGCCATATTGTTCAAGCCGGAGAGGAGTGGCCACATTGATGTACATCCATGAGCGGCCGGCCAGACCAAGTGTCCGCGTGTGACATTTCACGAGGGTTCGTATGGCAGACTGGCAGTACATGCTTGCCGCTTATAAATTTCTAACTTGTATTTGTAAAGGAGACCGCACATCTTGGTGATGAATTGTCCTCACCGCATTTCTTGGTGATCATGAATACATTACCGCGCTTCTTGGATATCATGTACAGTATTTTCTTACCTGTTACAGTATATTTACAGTAATAAATTACGAAGCTGATTCACAGACTGTGTCAGGTATAAGAATGGGAGTAATTTTGTCCAGTGTAGCACAAGCAGCAGTCACTCCACGGATGCGGTACTCTAAGGGCAAGCGCCCTCCATGTTAGGCGCGCTACACCCTCGTATTCGTACCTCACGGCTTGAACAATATGGCGGCCGATTTGACAGCTGAGACCACGAAAACTGGCTTCACTCACCAGTACAGCGCGCTCGGCGCTGTGGGCCTCTCCACCCTTAATACCTCCATGGTGTGTGGGGTGTGAAGGTCCCTGCAGTACCAAGAGATCGTATATAATGAACCTTGCTCTAATGATCTAATCAGAAGGGTACTTGCAGACGATGTCGACAGCTCGTGATCAGGCTGTGGTGAGTTACACACATACACACACTAACTCGGGGAGGGTGCTAGTTGGAGATCGCGAGTCAAGCACGTGATCAGACCTTTGTGAATTATGCACCGTACTAGACATCTTTTGTTTACAGTGGTTAGTACTCCCACACCCAGAGCTCGATAGCAGTTGTTCATGGGCTAACTTGTTTGTCGTCGAGCTGTGTTGGGGTATGGAGTTACCGCGCCCATAACTCGTTTCAACTTGATCTGCAGTTCTCTAATTGTGTAGTTGTGAAAAATGTAGTTTTGGAGGTAATTAAAAGCGAAAAAGATTGGTGACAATTTGAAATTCCTTTTTTGTTTGGTTTATTGAAACATAGTTTCATCATCTTATTGAACAACCCCACACCCCGCTTTTCTTAAAAGAGCAAAAAGAACTGTTCAACATTGCTAAGGCAGCCCGATGAAATGACCCACACTTTGGGCCGTAGGACCACTCTCAGGCACTCACTACAACAGATGGAGTGAATACTTAAGTTGTGTATTCGAATACGAATACTTCAGATTCCAACGAATACGAATTCGAATACACTGAAATGACTTTAATTCGAATACAAATAAGAATACTTCTTGAAAGTATTTATGAATACATTCATGAATGCTTTTCATTTAAAAATAACGTCTTGACGTAATTGGGTATAACAGTGTTCTAAAGCTATGCAACAGTAAAAGTAGTTATGAACCTGTACTATCCACGACCTTTACACGTCCGCTCAGGAGGCTGGAGTTCTAAGGAACAACGGCTGTTATTTCTGATAATAAATTTTAAAGTATTCGTCAGATTATTCGCTGAGTACGAATAAGTTTCCCTTGTATTCGAATACGAATGCGAATACTTTGATTTCTATCAGTGATCATTCGAATACGAACACGCCCAAATATGATATTCGAGTGTATTCGAATACGAATACCGAATACGAATACTCCATCAAGCCGCAATACGAGGCATGGATGGAGTGTTCTGAGGGTGGGAATGGGTTTCTCTCTTTCTATGGAGGGTGATATGGAATTTATTGTCATCTTTCCCTATCACCTTTGTTTCGTAGGGCCAATCAAACAGTTTGCTCCAATATCAACAGCAACGATGGATTGCCGGGGCCAGTGACCTTTGATATGCATGTCACTAACCACCACACTTTCTCACTTGTGTCACCAACATAAAACGGCAATAATATTTTACCCTAACGTTGTTTGCACACGAGACTGAGGAATTGATTCTAAGACGTCACACTACTTTGAAAGTGTGTGTGTGTGTGTGTGTGTGTGTGTGTGTCCTGAACCACTTTCATGGAAGAATTTAATTTATTATAGGTAAGCGTAGTCTATATATATTAGTAGACTTTGGAGGTAAAGACGCGATTCTCGGGTTTTAAAACTCGTCGAATAAGGCCAGTGATAGTTCCCATAACGAGACAGTGTAGTTTCTTGGTCTTCCTTTTTATTGATATTTAGAAAAAAAAAAGTATGATAAAGAAACGTATTCAAGAAAACTATGAATTGGATTTACGACATGCATAGGTAGGCAAAGACTGGTTTCTGGTCTCTTGACGGCTGAATAGACAATTATGTATGAAGCCCAATATTGAACACTCTATTCAAGATAGAAGGTGAGACAAATAGTTAAGCTTTTACTTAGATTGTCTTTCAAGAGAGGTTGCGACAGGTGCCCATGAGAAGAAAGGTAATACGCATTTACATCCTAGCGGAAAACCAGGGCGGACCTCAGAAACGTCACAAGAAGGTCGGGTGTTCCCCCCTCCCTTGATTGGTGGTGGGTAGACGTTCCCCTGCATGCCCCCGGGCGAGCGCTGCGGCCGCGCGGCCGGGGCCCGCTGCTGCCGCGCTGTGGGGACCAGGGCCCTCATCTGTGGACCGCCAGCACTCCTCGCAGTCAAGGCCGAAGGTCGGCCTGCGCGCGCGTGCGCCCCGCCTGCCCGTCTGGCAGGCGCCACCTTCGCCGGGAGCCGGCGCCGTCCCGCTCGCCCGTCGGGCTGCCCCCGGCTGTGGGGCGGCTGCCGCATTGAGCTGCCTCCGCGGCTGGCCGCCGGGAGTTGACCGTGGGGCCCGTTTAAGCGATCCCCCCAACGGGCGGCTCCCCCCTGAGCCGCCCCCCCGGCCCGCGGCGCGCCACCCGCCGCACGCCCGCGGCGGGTTTCGCGCCTGCGGGCCCCACTCCGCCGCGGCGACGGGCTCTCCACCCGCCCGTAAGCCTGCCAGCCCGAAGAAGGGCCCAGGGCCAAGAAGACCGAGGTCGAGAAGAAGAAAGACTGATCGTCCCCCTCCGCCTCTAGTCGCCCCGCATCTGCCCCTCCGTCTGTCCCTGTAGCATCTGTTCTTTCCCTTCACGCGCTGTTCATTTGCCTGCCTGTGCCTCCTCAGCGATGTTACAAGCGGCAGGGAATCCTCAAAATCAGTATCAAAAGTATGGTTCTTCAACAGTCCTCTTTCAATTTCTTTTTCTTCTTCTTTGCCACATTAATAATTATTATTTCTAATCTTTGGGGTTATAATTTTGGGGCAGGGGCCCTACACGTATGGTACATTATACCTTTTCTAAATTATCCTTTGCATTAGGTAGATATGGTTCAAGGTTAGTTTAGGCTTAGGTCCCCCCCCCAAAATCCACATGATTAGGAGGGCGGACTAGGAGAGGCTACAATAAGGCAGGCCTGCGCCGACGCAAAAGCTCCATTCAGATGAATGAATCAACGTAATAAGCGTAAGTATATTAAATATGAAAATGGCTAAAGTCCTATTGAGCTAGTAAATAAATTGATATATGCTGAAGGCTGTGACTGATTAAATGGGAGGATAATGGGAGGCTATTTTGAACTCTGGGGGAGTTCACAAAGACTGGTGTTCTAGAAGGTATCAGGAGTTATAACAAATGATTTCAGGAGAAGATTGCAGATTATTGATTGAGAGATAGCCGTTACTTGTTATTATTGTTTGATGATGAGAACACAGTTTTGTGCCCATTCACGGAAGGAAGACTTTTTCACTCACTGCTTCAATTCACTTTACTTTTAAATTTTTTTATTCACTATTAAATAAGCAACATTTTATAATTTTATTATCTATATTATAATATACATATATATATTTTGATATAATATTTTTATATATAATGTTATTATTGTATCCTTAGAATTTATAGTACCATGTATATTTAGTTGTGGGGTTACTCTCACATTACTGTCCCTTTCATGGGTTGGGCGCTCGTTGCCCTCCCTTTCATTTCAAAACAAACACACACGATCTTTCTTGGACAGAGACAAACACACTCCTCAGGCAGGCAGGACTGCCGCAGGATCACCTACACACAAACATACTAGGACGCCTGATGGCAAGATGAGGTCACCTGCTGGGCTGTCACATCTGTTCACAACTAGTTGACTGTACTACTAGTGTTTATAATCTTAGGGCCCCCAATTCTTTATCTCTAGATCTATATTATTGTTGTATCCTTCTTATGCCCTGGGCCTTTGTTCTCCTTCCTTGTTTTCTAACATCTTTGCTTTTCTTTTTGTATTTTCATACTACTACGTAATAACATGTATTACACATTATCTGTCCTGCCTGGGGTGCCTGGGTCATGTTCCTCCCTTCCCCTTTTACCTGCAAGTGGCTGCTGGCTTTAACTGCAACAATAAACTTTCAAATCAATCCATACTAAAAAATGCGGCTGCTGAGGTGAGGTGGGGCAGGAGGGGAGCTCGAGGCACCGCACCGTTGCTATCGTACTCTGAACTCGTACGACCGCGCCGCGTAATTACCCTATTCACTGCACACAAAGCACCAATAATTAACCATAAAAAACGATATATATATATTGATGAATTCAATGGTGATGAATGAAGTTTTATTATTATTGGGTCGGAAATCAAACATAATACATAAAGTACGACGACAATCTGGTAATGTCGGGGACGGGGACCGATTTTCAGTTTTTTTTGGAGTGGGAAGTAGCGCATATAAACACAGGTCGGCGCATGCGCAGTAGAGGGGGGAACAGGGGGGAACGTTCAGTCTGCCACAGTGGCACTCTGTGGTCGGGTGACTGAGGATGGTGTCCTTCAACGCCTCAAAAACAGTTTCTCCACCTATCCACTCGACACAATCTTCCAAACAACTATCCCCTGTTCTTTGACAACACCCAGCTATCACATTCTTCAACACTAAACATCCTCGGTCTATCCTTAACTCAAAATCTCAACTGGAAACTTCATATCTCATTTCTTACTAAATCAGCTTCCTCTAGGCTGGGCGTTCTGTACCGTCTCCGCCAGTTCTTCTCCCCCGCACAGTTGCTATCCATTTACAGGAGCCTTGTCCGCCCTCGTATGGAGTATGCATCTCGTGTGGGGGGGGTCCACTCACACAGCTCTTACGTCTCATCAGCTCTCCTCATACTGATAGTCTTCTATCTCTTAAATTCCGCCGCCGTGTTGCCTCTCTTTCTATCTTCTGTCGATATGTTCATGCTGACTGCTCTTCTGCTGAACTTGCTAACTGCATGCCTCCCCCCCTCCCGCGGCCTCGCTGCACACGACTTTCTACTCATGCTCATCCCTATACTGTCCAAACCCCTTATGCAAGAGTCAACCAGCATCTTCACACTTTCATCCCTCACGCTGGTAAACTCTGGAACAATCTTCCTTCATTTGTATTTCCTCCTGCCTACGACTTGAACTCTTTCAAGAGGAGGGTATCAGGACACCTCTTCTCCCGAAATTGACCTTTCTTTTTGGACACTCCTTTGACCTCTATTCAGGAGCAGTGAGTAGCGGGCTTTTTTTTTTTTTTTTTTTTTACGCCCTTGAACTGTCTCCTTAGCTGTAAAAAAAATAAAAATAAATAAATAAACATCGTCGTAAGTGTGCTGTGGGTGACTCGTGCAATCAGTGTTGGCCAAGTGAGAGGCGCCGAGTTGTGTGTGAAGGTCATCTGGTGGGTCAAGACATCCTGTGGAGGAGAGAGAAATCATGCCGCCCTCCTCTGCTCGTCATATCGGGTCCTTAGTCTGCTCAGTGCTCTTATCACGCTCAGGTGTAAAGTACAGCTTACCGGCTATCGTCTGGCCCTACCCCGCAGTGTTTGGTCTGTGTTTTATCACCTCTTCGTGTCCCATTAGTTAGGATAGCTCTGCTGTCTCGTCTGCCCGCCCGCCCCACATTTCACTTGGACGTGGTAGACGTGCCTGTTAATATTGGGCGTGCCAGGGAACTGAATGCTGTTGATATTGCAAGAGCGTGTCTCATCGTCGATTTATTGTATTTACCCTACTTTATTTCGGTGGCGTTTAACTAGTTTTTTTTTATGCAAGTGACATCTAAACAAGTTGAAAACATTGATTTAGTGAACTTTGGCGAAAGTGAAGGCTTGGGTTAGGTGCAGCAGAGCAAGTGTCACCAGTGGTGGAAGTGTCGTCCTGAACTTTGGCGATAGTGAAGGACAGTATTAGGCTGCAGCAGAATAAGTGTCACCACTAGTGGAAGTGTCGTCCTGCTTCCCACCATGATCAGCTACGGGGTGCTGCACAAGGGCCACGAGGTGCCAGCCAAGCGGTGAGTGTCCGGTAGAGTGCAGCTCACCCTTCGCTGGGCCATTGCAGGGCCCGTCACGACACAAACATCAGGGATAGCGCTGAAGTGACGCTCTCAGTGATTTCGCCCGAGTTCGAAGTTCACACAT